>NC_068325.1:114195-414195 GCF_025860055.1 Xyrauchen texanus
GTTACAAACCCATGTGATTTCCATATCATGAAAATGAATGTGGACTGAAGCCATCAAACCCCAAAATGACAAAAAGCACCATTAAAGAATAAAGTAGATTTGTAGAGGTGTAGATTTCAATTATGGTCTGTTCCTCACAGAAAGCTCTTGAATGACCACTAAAGACTTAAAAAAAAAAAAAAGAAATAGTGCACAATCCACTACATTTATGGTTCTTTTCTCTCATTTTCTCTCGTTTTTACAGAATAGAAACAAAAGTAACAAGTAAATCATGATAGAATACTAGCTTAACACACCTTGTTGCCAACTGCCAGATGTGAGGTCGGCATGTCCTCTTTGTTCCTTCAGAAGTATTCCTGGCAAACATTTCAAGGGCCAAAATGAACTGTTTTTACTTCCAGCACTACTATCTGCAACAAAGAGCCATTGAGAACATTAAAAGCTTCTTTTCATTTGCCTTGAGGCCTCCATGCATGATAATTCCTTAATCATGTGATTAGGATTCAGCCCAGAATTGTGACCAATATCCAACTGAACAAACATGCATGCAAGAACTAGAGATTGACCAATGTTGATTTTTTTTTTTTTACATTTACCAGTCCGATAACCAATATGCAAAATAATTATTTTATTTATGCCTTTTTGCACAATGTTAACTAAAATAATTAAATTAGACTACAACAATAAAAACATAATAGCATTAGATTAATACATTAATAATATGACAGTTTTGGAGTTTGTGCTCATTTACATAGCACGCTCCCATATTATTTGAAGCTTAAGGATGAAATAAAGATATATCGCCATGCTGTGACCTGTGTTTCTATCAGACACTTGAGCTGCAGAGCTCCTCTCATTTCGCGAGTCATCATTATAGACTGGTCATCTTTTTATTAACCGTGTAGAAAATGGGCTGTCACGTCCACACATGCACTTATTTATTTAATAAAATTGCAGGATTTTGCCATCATATAATCGCACAGGCTGACATCGCGATTGCGATATGATTAATTGTGCAGCCATACCCAAAAGTAATCCAAAGCAAATCAATTATTACCTCTTAAATTGTTAACCAATTACTTTAGTAATGGGATTACTTTTTAATGAAATAATCAGTAATTACTTGTTAATGGTGCTGAACTCACAGTGTGAACTGAAATTCTTTTACACTCGTCAAACCATTTTATTTATTTTTTTACATTCTTGAACTATTTGATTTACAAAAGAGCCTCCAATGACAGCAAAACAATGCGATGACAGAAAGTCCTCACTTTCTTTGAGATGCTATTGTGATTACCAAATCAACATTTTATTTCTTTCATAAAAATGTTTTTATTAATGTTCCACATTGTCTTCCTTATCTGAAGTTTTCATGGGCGTGGATTATGATAATTGTAAATGATCATGCACTAACTTTGACAGCTCTACTCAAAACTTGTTATCATTTAGCAAATAAACCATTTCCATCACCTTTGTGAACATTCTGACTTGAATTGATTGCAAAACTCTGGAAAATCCACCTGTGCCTAGGGCGTAAACAAACAAATATTGAGTTTTTGCAAATATAAAGCATTTCCATTCAGTTTTTCATAAAGGTTCATTCAGTAGTTTGGATCCAATTTAAAAAGTTTTACAAATTAACAAATCAATTGTGTTTTTGTGAAGTGTGAATCCAAATGGTGTACACTCACATGAGACGAAGACTGTACTCATAATAATTTTCTATAAAAAGTGTTTCATTATGAGCAAGTCACCCCTTTCAATGGGTTTAGTCATGATGAAATCACAAAATCACGTGGTGTTCCACTAAACGTCATAGAAAAGAAACTTGGCACCAATTGGCTGCCGCATATGCTTATGTAGCACACGGTGTTGTTTGGTGATGCAAAGAGCAAAAAGAACACAATGGAACATACATGCAATCGTGCTTTAGCTGCGGAGACAACAGGAGATCCAGTAGCTGTACTGCCGAAGAAGCGAAAAAGTTCTGATGTAAGACAGAAAGACCATCAAAAGGCAAAAAACTAGAGTAAACAACAGTACGGCATCTATGTCTTAATTCGTTTAGTGCAAAGTAGCTTGGCACAGCGACTGTTGTGGATTTTGCGTAAACCATGACGTTGGTTGCTTGGAAAAAAAATTTGTTTGTCACATACATTATTCATGAACATGCCAAGTTTGATAAATCAAAAACAATTCTTTTTTTTTTCTCCCCAATTTAGAATGCCCAATTCTAAATGCGCTTTTAAGTCCTTGTGGTGGCTTAGTGACTCGCCTCAATCCGTGCATTTTATAATGCATGGCTTGTTGAGCGCATTACAGCGGAGACATAGCACTTGTGGAGGCATCACACTATTCTCCACGGCATCCACGCACAACACACGACGCGCCCTACCGAGAGAGAGAACCACATTATAGCGACCAAGAGGAGGTTACCCCATGTGACTCTAGCCTCCCTAGCAACAAGGCCAATTTGGTTGCTTAGGAGACCTGGCTGGAGTCACTCAGCATGCCTTTGATTCGAACTCACGACTCCAGGTGTGGGTAGTCCATCAAAAACAATTCTAATCTTTCCTTGACATTATGTATCGCTAGATAATGAGGTTCATTTTACGCAAAGCTGTTCTCTAATCAAGGTAATAACTGTCATTAGAAATAACATGAAGACAGTCTCAAAAGATGATGGACTTGGACAATAATAATCTGTCCTTAAAGAGTAGAAGCATGTTCACTTGATTTCTGGCATTTGTTTTTAGGCAGAGCAATTATATTATAGTAGTAATAATAACTTTAGAAATTACCTCAAACTCTGACATTTTCAAGATGCAAATAATATTTCAGAGCTGTAATACCCAAACCCAACAATAGAAATGCAAACAGATGAACATAATTCTTGTTTTAAATTACACACACACAAAAAATAAAAAATACTATATTAGGAATGTGTAACCCAAAAAGTGTCCTTAACCGGAATTAGCCTAATTCAAAGTAATTGTAATCTGATTGAAAGACTTTAAAATGTAATGAGTAGCACTACTTTGACTTTAAAAGTAATTTGATTGCAGTAACTAGTTACAGAGTTATTAGACTACACCCAACACTGGGTATTACTTGGATTATTTTTATCTCCATTGAGCAGTTAAAACTTCGAATGCTGTGTGTTTTACAGTGTTTTTACTATGAGCTGCACATCTGCAGCAAATATAGCAAATTGTTTTTTATATTTTAAATTTGCCAACAGTTAATTTTGACTTTTTCCCCACACATTCCTCCGTCTACTTAGCTAGTCAAAATGCTGTCTTATCACAGAGAGATGATAGTGTTTTCCAAAAAGTGGATGATTACTTACAAAAACAAAGTATGTGCAGGCATGGGGAGTAACAGAATACTTGTAACTGACTTTTTATGTAACTGTAACAGATTACGGTTACATTAGGTAAAAATTGGGATTACTAGCAGGATTACATCTTTTAATTTATAACAACATAAAAAGATACTCCGGACATAAAACTATAAAGACTGCTGCTTGCTTTACTTATTATAAATGTATTGTTAAGAACAGTTCAAAAGTATGGGTGAGGAGAAATACTGGCAAATGTAAAATTTTAAAACTATTAAAGGGGACCTATTATGCAAAATTCACTTTTACATGGTGTATGTACATTCATGCGAGTCAGCAGAGTGTGTACACAACCACCCTACAATGTTAAGTCCATCCACTCCGCTTTAATCAAAAACAGTGTGTCAAAATGAACGGTTTTCATTTCTGCTCTAAAGTGATGTCACTCTAGAGCAGGCCTTACCCACGACTGGTGACAGACTGCACCCTATTATCATAGATCCTCCCCTGAGTGATCTACACACAGTCTGCCATTTTTTCTGCACTGGAGCAGATACAGTGAGAAGAATAACGTCTCAGCTTTGTAAGCGTCGTAAGTGTTCTGTTGTTGGCTGTAAAAGTGAACACAAGAGTCTTCATGTACTCCCGGCATCAGAGCCACTGAAGACGCAGGGGACAAGGTTTGCTTTTGAAGGATATGTGCAACAAAACATACAAAAAAAAAAATTTGTGTATGTTTGTGCAAATCATTTTACACCGGACTGCTTTGTGAATGAGTGTCAATATAAAGCAGAATTTTCTAAAAATGTGATTCTCAAGCATGGATCAGTACCAACTGTTCGTGTTCCAGCTTTATATCCTGAAGATGTGCGATACATCCCTAACCCTAACTTTATATTTTGTAAATGTTTGCAAATCGCCTTTCCGAATGTGCTTCTATGCTGATTCCACGGCTAATGCAGCTAAAGTTACCATTGTCTCCGTTTGTATTCACGGAGACCAGATATACATACAGTGGATATAAAAAGTCTACACAGCCCTGTTAAAATGCCAGGTTCTTGTGATGTAAAAGAATGAGACAAAGATAAATCATGTCAGAACATTTTCCACCTTTAATATGACCTATAACGTAAACAATTCAATTGAAAAACAAACTGAAATCTTTGAGGGGGAAAAATAAAAAACTCACAATAACCTGGTTCCATAATGCCCTTAAACGAATAGCCCATTTATATGAAGAATATGAGAGATTGTTGTCACATGTAGCACACAGCCAGTACTTACCAAAAATTCCTGCAGTTCCTTTAATGTTGCTGTAGGCCTCTTGGAAGCCTCACTGACCACTTTTCTTCTCGTCTTTTCGTCAATTTTGGAGGGACGTGCAGTTCTTGGTAATATCTCTGTTGTGCCATATTTTCTCCACTTGATGATGACTGTCTTCACTGTGTTCCATGGTATATCTAATGCTTTGGACATTCTTTTGTACCCTTCTCCTAACTGATATCTTTCAACAATGAGATCCCTCTGATGCTTTGGAAGCTCTCTGCGGACCATGACTTTTGCTCTGAGATGCAACTAAGAAAATCCTACTAGAACAGCTGAACATTATTTGTGATTAATCAGTCACTTAAAATGATGGCAGGTGTGTAATGACTTCTATTTAACATGAGTTTGAATGTGAATGGTTAATGATCGGGAGTTACAAACAACCCATTGGCCAATAGCAGAGCTTCTAACAATAGCCGATATTGCAAGCGGTGACAGTTGGTGCTAACGACGGTACACGCGTGTTGCAGCAGAGAGCGTTGAAGCAGCGGCGAAGGAACGTCAGGACAAATTAATAGATTCTAAATGGACAAATTAGGGACGGTTCTTGAGTTGAAGTAGGTGGACATAATGGACGATTCTTCGGATGATGGTAATCAAGATATGGAGTTCCAAGAAGTGCGATATAATAAAATAAAAAAAGGAATTAACATCGGTGATGAGTCTGAATATGAGAAACTATGTACAAGTAAAACCAGGGATTCAGGGCAAAGGATGATGAGAAACAGTGAGGAAAAGGAAATAAAAGTTATGGTCACATTTGTCAAACAAGCAGAGCAATACATGCATCCTGTTAAACTATCAAAAGCGATAGAAAAAGAAGTGGGATCAGTGAAAGGGGCAACATGTCTGAGCAATGGAAGAGTCTTGATTAAGTGTAAGGATGAAAATCAGAAAGCAAAGATTCTAAAACTGAAAACACTAGCTGGTGGTAAAATAAGTTGTGCTGGAATAGATGTGAAGAAACGTGCCGTTATTTCTGCAGTACCCTAAAATGTAACTATGGAAGAAGTAAAAGGAAAATTGATTGGAGGCAAAGTTGCTTTGGCTAGAAGATTGACGACATGGAAAGATAATGAAAAGTGTGATAGTCTTTCTGTGCTGTTACACTTTGAAGACAGCAATCTACCAGTCAAGGTGAAACTAGGTTTCATCAGTTATGTGGTACGGGAGTATGTACCCCCTCCTTTGCGTTGTTATAAGTGTCAGCGCATAGGTCATACTGCTGCTGTTTGCAAAGGGAAAATGCGTTGTGCAAAATGTGGAGGGGAGCATGAATACGGGAAGTGTCAGGAAGGAGCTGAGATCAAGTGCTGCAACTGTGGGGGCGAACACAGTGCTGCATATGCAGGTTGTCCAGTACAGCAAGAGGCTCGTGAAATACAAAAGGTAAAATCCACACAGAATGTAACATATGCAGAAGCAGCTCGTAGAGTGAAACATGTAGATGATACAAGAATACATATTGGACCGGAACAAACCTCTCAGATTGACAAGTCAATGGAACAGCTGAACTTGTTAAAGAATGACTCAAATGACAACATTAACATGAGCAAAACTGATTTTGTGGCATTTATCTGTGCAGTGGTGAATGGCACTGGGCAGGTAGAAAGAAGATCTGATAAAATAAAAATTGTGGTAGATTGTGCAAACAAGTTCTTGAACTGCATCGGTATATCAGCAGAACAAGTTCACAAGATTCTACAGTCTAAAGAAGGGAGAACAGAAGGTGGTATAACAACAAATTATGATGCATCTCAATGTAATGATGTATAACATTATCATGTCTTTCCTGTTGCTTCATTGGAATGCCAGAAGCTTAATCGCTAATGGACAGGAGTTTAAAAAGTATATTGAAGATGTGAGTAAATCTCCTAATATCATTTGTATACAAGAAACATGGTTATGCAAGTCATTAGATTTTAGGATGAACGGCTATGAGGTAATAAGGAAGGACAGGATTAATGGTAGAGGTGGAGGATGTGCAACACTCATAAAAGAAAATGTGATATATAGACAAATAAATAATGAAGGTAATGCAGAGAGCATATGTATAGAATTAATGGGTACACAGGGGATAATCAGAGTGTTAAATTTCTATAATCCATGTGCAGAATTAACAATAGATATCCTGAAAAGTGTCATGGGAGAAAAGGCAAACAAAATGATTATATGTGGTGATTTTAATGCTTACAATTGTATTTGGGGTAGCAGGAGTACAGATAAAAATGGAGAAATAATAGAAGAGTTCATGGAAGATAACTCGTTAGTATGTTTAAATGATGGCAATCCAACAAGAATAGACATAGCAAGTGGTAGAATGTCATGTCTGGATATCACAATAGTTTCAGCATCATTAGCTGGTAAATGTATATGGTCAGTATCTAAGGATAATATAGGAAGTGATCATTTTCCAGTGACATGTGAAATTCAAAATAAGATTCAACTACAAAAATGTAAATATGGTGTAAGATGGATATATAAGAAAGCAGATTGGGGAAAACTTCAAATGTTAAGTGAAGAACAATTCAAAAATCTGTCAGTAGTGGGTAGTGTTGATGACAGATATAATAAAGTAGTGAGTGGCATTTATTTTGCAGCCTCTCAGTCTATCCCAAAATCAAGTGGTATAAATACAAGAAAGAATGTGCCATGGTGGTCAGAGGAGTGCTCGGCAGCAATCAGAGAGAGGAATAAAGCATTTCAGTTTTTAAAAGAACACTCACTCCAGAAGCAGTCATAGATTATCAAAGAAAAAGGGCTTATGTTAAAAAGATTATTAAAAGTACAAAAAGGACAGCATGGCAAAACTTTTGCGATACAATAGGGAGGGAAACCAAAATAAATGCAGTCTGGCGTATGATTAAAAAGATGAATGGAATTAACAGCTTTAAAAAAATACCTGTAATGGAGGAAAATGGGAAGGTAGCTATCACAGATAAAGATAAGGCTACTATGTTGGCTCAAACATTTGCTAAAGCTCATAGCATTGAAAATTTAGATGATACATTTTTAACAAGACATCAGCAAATTAAGAATATCTATGGAGATGTTTGCAAGAAAAAACAAGATTTTAATCATATTTTGGATGATGAGTTTAGTTATTTTGAATTAAAAACAGCAATTAATAACTCAAAGAGTACCACACCAGGAAAAGATATGATAAGTTATAGAATTTTAAAGAAATTATCACCAAAAGCATTAGAAATATTACTAAATTTATATAATTATATATGGAATGAGGGTATCCTTCCTAAACAATGGAAAACGGCAATTGTGCTCCCTCTAGCTAAGCCTGGGAAAGATATAACAAAATCTAGTAATTATAGACCCATTGCTCTTACCTCTACATTATGTAAATTAATGGAAAAAATGATTGTGAGGCGAATGAATTACATTTTAGAGAAAAGAGAATTGTTATCAATATTTCAAAGTGGTTTTAGGAAAAGTAGGTCTACGGCAGATGCTTTAGTATTGTTTGAAAATGAAGTTAAAAAGCATTTGTAATGAAAGAGTACATGATTGCAGTCTTCTTTGACATAGAAAAGGCTTATGACACTTTGTGGAGGGAAGGTTTGCTAATTAAACTGAATAAAATTGGAATAGGTGGCAAATTTTATAATTGGGTTTTAGATTTCCTATTTGAACGCACTTTTCAGGTGAAAATTGGGGAAGAATTATCAGCTCCTTATAACATTCTAAATGGAACTCCACAGGGTAGTGCAATTAGCCCATTATTGTTTAATTTAATGATCAATGATGTTTTTGATAAAGTTAATAGACCAGGAATAGGATTGGCTCTTTATGCAGATGACGGAGCATTATGGAAGAGAGGCCGTAATATTAAAAATGTGGTTAAAGGTATACAGGAGTCAATTAAAAAGTGGAAGAATGGTCATTGGATTGGGGTCTAAAGTTTTCAGTCTCAAAAACACAATATATGCTATTCACAAAGAACAGGAGGAATGAACATTTAGATCTGAAGTTGTATGATCAAACATTGGAAAGAGTACCTGTTTTTAAATATCTTGGATTATGGTTTGATGGAAAATTAACATGGAATTGTCATATCAGTAAAATTGAGTCAAAGTGTAAAAAAATCTTAAATTGCATGCGTACGGTTGCTAGTCACAACTGGGGAGCTAGCAGTAGTGCATTGTTGTGCATGTATCAAGCATTGATTCGTTCTTGCTTTGATTATGGATGTATTGTGTATGGTTCGGCATCCAAGTCTTTACTGAAGAAATTAGATATAATTCAATCCAAAGCATTAAGAATATGTTGTGGAGCAGTTAAAACATCCCCTGTGGATGCAATTGGAGTAGAAATGGGAGAGATGCCTCTAGATATTAGAAGGAAAAACTGCCAATTACATACTGGGTAAATCTTCAACAATCAGCAAATAATCACCTTACTCGCAAAGTATTGGAGGAGTGCTGGGAATACTCATATGATGGAGGACACAGTTTTGGATGGAAGAGCAGAGTATGGGCCAAGGAATGTTGCATGGACAATAGGATCTTCTGTCCCAATATACCACTTACTGATACTCCACCATGGAAAGTCCCTGAACCGCTTGTAGATTTGAGTTTACTAAACAAGTCCAAAGAGGAGTACATTGGAAATGAGATTAATGCTTTTTTAAATAACACATTTTATTCAGTGTTACAAATATTTACAGATGATTCAAAGGAACCTATCAGTCAATAGGTTGGATTAGGAGTATATATTCCACATTTTAAAAAACATATTAGTTTGAGGTTGACTGATGAGATGTCCGTGTACACTGCAGAGTTAACAGCTATAATAATAGGACTACAGTGGGTTGAACAAGTCAGACCAAATAAAGTAGTAATATGTTCAGATTCTTCTTCAGTTTTAAGTAGTATAGTACATGCAAGATCAGACAGAGAAGATTTATTAATGGAAGTATATGTATCATTATACAGACTGAAAGAGGTTGGAGTAGTGGTGTATTTTTGTTGGGTACCAGCACATGTTGGGGTATCTGGTAATGAAGTTGCTGATAAACTAGCAAAAAAAGCACTAGACAAGAGGGAGGTGGATGTTAGAGTACCTATGGGGAAAAAGGAGGCAAAATCGATTTTAAAGAGAAAGTTAATGAATAAGTGGCAAATTAGATGGGATAGTAGTAGCAAAGGGAGATGGTGTTATATTATCACACAGACAGTAGGGAGGATAAACTGTCAGGGAGGAAATAGGAAAGAAGAGGTATTGCTGTCTAGGTTAAGACTGGGACATACAGGGTTAAACTCAACACTGGCAATTATGGGGTTACATGAGAATGGATTATGTGATGTGTGTGGTGTATCTGAAAATGTATGTCATGTTTTATTTATTTGTAGTAAGTATACTATTTTTCGGGGTGTATTATTCAGTCATTTGGAAAATAGAGAGGATAGAATGAAGAATGAGGATATTCTAGGAAAAGGTTTATTGAACAGACAGATATATAGAGCACTAATTGCGTTTATATATGATTCAGGTTTGGGTTTTAGAATATAATATGTCTGTAAAGTTGAACCCGCCATGGGGGCTGAGTGTGGACGGAGGAGCTGAACACGTGGCCGGATGAAACTCAATGAAGATTCTATTGCAGGTACTATAAATACTGGTGATGTGTGTGGGATGATATAGATATTTAGTCAATGGTCCATTGGTAGGAAGGAAGAGGAAACAGTTTTAAACTTCAGACTTATCACCCAAGGTTCATTTGCTATCCAGTACAGTAGGTGGCGATAATGCTCCTTAGGAGTTAATCGCCATTAAACAAGAAGAAGAAGAAGAAGAAGAAGAAGATTGGTTAATTCTGAACACAGCCACATCCCCAGTTATAAGAGGGTGTGCACACTTACGCAACCAGGCTATTGTAAGGTTTTTAATTGTAATTTTTCCCAACGAAGATTTCAGTTTGTTTTTCAATTGAATTTTTAACGTTATAAGTCACATTAAAAGTGGAAAAAGTTCTGACATAATTTATCTTCGTCTTATTTTTTACATCACAAAAACCTGGCATTTTAACAGGGGTGTGTAGACTTTTTATATCAACTGTATTTATATATATATATTCATACATATATGGCTGAACTCTGGTAGTTACGCTATCAGTCATATTGGTTCTGATATGTTGTTGCTGTAGTATCCGAAGCACAAGCTGTAAAGCACAGCTCTTTCCGAAAGGGGAATCTGCGATCTTAAGGCAATCAAAAAGTAAAAAAGTAATCTGATTACATTATTTTCTTAATGAGATAACTGTATCGTGTTAGGCTACTTATTAAATTTTACAGAGTAATCAGTATTTGTAATGGAACCCTGAGTATATGTTAATATAATGACGGGACTTTTGCATGATTGGATGTCCTAAAAGCTCTTGCTACTTATGGTGACCAAATTAAGTATCATTAAAAGTGAAGTGTCAAATAACAGGACGTTACTGAGATTAAGCGAGTAGTATAGACCCTTTTAGTGCCAACGTCACAATTAAGTCACGGCGTTAGCTGGAGGCAAAACAAAGGGAAAACTGGAGGTGGCCATTTCAAACCAACACAGAGTCGGCTACATAAGGAGCTTAAAATGTCATCTTGTTGTGTTGTTATGTGCCAGAATCGACGGAGTACAGGCTCTAGTTTAAAATGTATCACATGATTCTAAAATGGCAGCCCCAATGTGAGGGCCCTCTCAATGTAGATTAAAACAGCTTTTATAAGGTTACTGATATGAATGGAGTCTTCATTTTAATGTGAGTGGTCGTGATTTCCTACATATAATTGCAAAATTACAATTCATGACTATAGGAGTAAAAAAATGTAATGAGGAAAAAATTACTGAGTGCACCTTTAAAACTGAAGTGTGTAAACAGGGCCGCAACTCCTAAGGAGGCACAGTCTGCAGCATATGCCACCCGATGCTCACCTGTCGACATTCACTAGAGACGTGAATGTAAAGGCATTAAATGTACCATTGAGCCACTGTGTTTATGTCGGTGAAATCAACCCATGAATGGGTTTACTTGTTTTTAAATATTAAGCTGTGATAAGACCGAGCATTTAAACTTAGAAAAAATATATCAGCCTTAAGCAGAAAAGTGTAAGTATCGGTTTAAAAAAATCTGTAAAACCACTCATTGGCAATCTCTAGCAAACATAAAATAAATCTGATGTTGAATCTGTGTCCACAAACCTAGTGAGATGCCTTAAAAGACATCACTTTTGGACATCAAAGTGGAATGTGTCAGTGTTGCCCAAAAAGCCTGTCTAGGTAGGCAGCTCACTAGGTTTTAGGTCAGTATTTAAAAACGCAGTAATAGACAGAGCTTCTCTAACCTACAGACATCGCAGAATTCACAGCTTTACATGCATTCCTTTTGATCTCCTCCAGCACTTTTGGGGAATCTGTGACGTATCTGCCGGTCCATATGGCTTGCTGGGTGTGAGTAATAAACACTGATCGCAGCGATCCATCCAGTAGCTCCAGTGACTCGCGGATTTCCGATCGATCGCAGTCAGTGTGAATGAGTCCCAGCAGAGCCGGACGAAACACGTTTCTCTTGATCCGAGCCCTTACATCCTTCATGATCTCCCTCAAACACAAATAATTGTCTTTATTACAAACATAATCATGTCTGAAGATAAACACGACCATGGAGCATTTAATAGCTCTCTGCTGCCCGCTGATGTTTCTGCTTGAAATCACGGTTTTATTCTTGAGTGGGTCGGTTTTTTCACCATCGGCAGGTATTGAGGAATTCTGTTCTGATAGATCACACTGTTGTTGATCAGGAATGCTCGCGTCTGTGAGTTTCGCAGCTGTTTGAATTTTGATCTCGCCGTTGCTGTTGCCAACAGAACCACTGATTTCCTCATACCTACCATCATGAAACATATCGGCGATAAAGTCCTGTAACACGACGGTGTTTCCATCAGGTCCGCTCGCAGCGCTGCATAAATGAATGTTGCTTTTTCCACCGATTTGATTTAGAATTTGCTGGAATTGATCAACACGCTCGCTTTCTGAAGCCATTACCAAGGCAATTCCTTTACCAGACGCCCGTTTTAATTCTTTAGGATACGATAAATATGAATTTGATTTAAAAGGCCACAATAAATGTTTAAAAAGACTATTTTCTGCGAAGGACTTTTGCCGAAATTTCAGAGTGAAGGTGGAAGCGGGGAGTTTCCTCGGATTGGCCGTAAGTATATGTATGGGCGGAGTTTATCGAGACAAACTAGCCGTGAAGGTTGAGAGGTTGAAGGAGGGGGAGGTCCTGTGATTGGCCAAACATATGTGTTGGCCGTGTTTATTTACACATTATAGAGATTGCTAATGTGATGTCATCGTGACGTTTTACCAGTGGTGAACGCAAAGCATTTTGGGAGATGGAGGTATGGGAAGCGAATCAAAGTATTAAAATAATAAATTTTTATAATCCATGTGAAAGGTTATGTAAGAATGAGATGGAAAAAATAAGAGGTAATCCTAATCAGAAGGTAGTATGGTGTGGAGATTTTAATGCACATAATACATTATGGGGGAGTGTTAAAACAGATTATAATGGGAGGATAGTGGAAGAAATGCTAGATTGGGGACGGTTAGTATGTATTAATAATGGAAATATAACAAGAATAGATGTGAGTAATGGGCGTAATTCAGCGTTAGATATAACGCTAGTTTCAGAAAATCTAGCTAGAAAATGTGAATGGAATGTAAACAAGCAAAGTTCATTGGGAAGTGATCACTATCCAGTATGGTGTCAAATTGGTATGGATATTGTACAAACTGTGGTGGAGAGAATGCCAAGATGGAAATTTAAGGCAGCTAATTGGGAGCTTTTTAAAGAACTGTGTAATAACAAAATGAATGAAATGGGAGAAATTGAAGAAATAGAAGAGTTAAGTATGGAAATAACTAAAGCGTTAAGAAATACGGCAGAGGAAGTAATAGGAAAAAAGAAAACTATTAGTAGAAAAGCAGTCCCATGGTGGAACGAAAAATGTAGTAAGGCAGTAAGGGAAAGAAATAAAGCAATGAAGAAAGCCAGAAAATCGATATTGTTTACTGATTATATTATTTTTAAGAGAGCTCAGGCTATGGTAAGGAGAGAAATAAGAATAGCAAAAAGAATGTTCTGGAGGGAATATTGTAATAGAATAGGGGAAGACATTGAAATAAATGAAGTTTGGAACATGATTAGAAAGATGGGAGGGATCCAGAGAAATAATAATATTCCAGTTTTAGTAGGAAAGGGGAAAATAGCGATAAAAGATAGTGATAAAGCAGAGATGTTAGTGGAAGCATTTGTTAAGGTGCATAGTAATGATAATATTACAGATAATATGAAGAAGTATAGGGAACAGAAAGTGAAAGAGAATGAGCATATATATGAAAAGAAGATTACATCAGGAAGTAGGTTAGACTCAAAATTTACCTTATATGAGTTAAAGAGAGCGCTTGTAGGGGTTAAACATACTTCACCAGGAAAGGATGAAATATGTTATGAGATGATTACGCAATTGTCAAATGTATCATTGAATATAATTTTAAGACTTTTTAATAAAATTTGGTATTTAGGGAATATTCCTGTGAATTGGAAACATGGAGTAATAGTTCCAATTGCTAAACCTGGAAAAGACCATTCTCAGCCAGTTAGTTATAGACCCATTGCATGACATCTGATTTATGCAAACTTATGGAACGGATGGTTATGAATAGGTTGACGTATGAAATGGAGAGTAAAAACATTCTGTCAGCATGTCAAAGCGGATTTAGAAAAGGGAGAAATACGATGGACTCAATTCTGAATTTGGAGGCAGAAATGTTGATGGGAGTATTTTTCGATGTTGAAAAGGCTTATGATATGTTGTGGAAAGAAGGGCTGTTAATGAAATTAGAAAGTTTGGGAATTGAGGGAAAAATGTATAACTGGATTTCAAGTTTTTTGTTTGGAAGAACGATTCAAGTTAGAGTGGGATCTGAATACTCTAGGATTCTCTCAATTGAGAATGGAACTCCTCAGGGAAGTGTGAGCAGCCCTATTCTTTTTAACTTAATGATTAGTGACATATTTAGTAATATTGAAACTGGAATAGGAAGATCATTGTATGCAGACGACGGGGCATTGTGGAAAAGGGGACGTAATATGCTGTTTGTAGAAAATAAAATGCAAAAAGCAGTGAAGGAGGTGGAGAAATGGGCGAATAGTTGGGGTTTTCGGTTTTCTGTGGTAAAGACACAAGTAATTTGTTTTTCTAATAAGAAAAATATTCCTAAGTTAAATATTAAAATGTATGGTCATCAGCTGGAACAAGTTAGTAGTGAGATTTCTAGGTATGTGGATGGATTCTAAAGTAAATTTTGGAGTCCATATTCAGAAATTGATAGAAAAGTGTAAAAAAGGAATAAATGTTTTAAGATGCTTGTCAGGTGCTGATTGGGGGGCAAGTTGCCAGTCACTGAAAATAATTTATTATGCAGTGATCAGGTCAAATATAGACTATGGAAGTATGGTATACAGTTCTGCGAAGAAAACTTTACTTAAAAAAATACAAGTTATACAAAATCAGGCCTTACGAATTTGTTGTGGAGCATTTAAATCTTCTCCGGTAGTATCACTACAAGTTGAATTGGGAGAATTACCGTTGGAACAACGTAGACTTCAATTGAGGATGAGATACTGGTCAGGTGTATGTGGACATCTGGAAAGTCATCCAGTAAAAATATTGTTGAAGGAATGTTGGGAGTATGAATACAAAGAAATAGCAAACTTTGGTTGGTTAGTAGGGAAGGAGGCAAACAGCTTGGGATTGAAAGATTATTTAATAGCCCCCTCTGTTCCAATACCAGCAATTCCTCCTTGGATGTATCCCATGCCATTAATTGACTTACAAATTCATAAAGAAATAAATAAACCAATTAGCATATCAACTGAATTAGTAGTTAAACAGTATGTAAATCGAGAGTACTATTCAGTATTACAGGTATTTACAGATGGGTCAAAGGAACCAGAGTCTGGAAGAACTGCAGCTGCAGTATTCATTCCTACATTTAATTTAAAAATTACAAAAAGAATATCGGATCATGTATCGGTATTTACTACTGAATTAATTGCTATCATATTAGCACTACAGTGGATTGAAGAAGTTCAACCAGCTAGAACCGTGATATGTACGGATTCAATGGCTGCGCTTACTAGTCTTATGAGTGGAAAATCTGAATCTCGGCAAGATTTAATATTTGAAGTTTTGCAATGTTTATTTAGAGCAAGGCAGTTAGGGATACTGGTATTTTTTCTCTGGGTGCCTGCACATGTGGGTGTGGATGGTAATGAGGAGGTAGACCGGTTGGCAAAGAAAGCATTAAATCATGCACAAATAGAAATGAATGTATCACTAAGTAAATCAGAAATCAAGAGATTAATAGCAATTGAAATTAATAAAAGATGGCAAAAGATATGGAATAGTGACTCTAAAGGAAGACATCTTTATCAAATTCAAGAACAGGTTGGAAATGAGAGGAAAAGATATGGAAATAGGAAAAAAGATGTCATTATTACAAGGTTAAGAATTGGTCACACTGCATTGAATTATAGTCTTTATAAAATAGGGAAGCATGATACAGGAAACTGTGATAAGTGTGGGGATTTAGAAACAGTGCAGAATATTCTTTTAGAATGTGCTGCATACGAATGGGAGAGACAACAGTTAATTCAAGAGCTACAATGGATGGGAGTTGATACAATTTCAATAAGAGTATTGTTAGGAAATGGGTCAAGACAATCAAGAATTCACGAATTAATATTTAGATATTTAAATAAAACAGGAATAATAAATAGAATTTAATTTTATTTTTTTTTTCTCTCTCTCCTCTCGTTTCTTCCAAAGCCAAGTATACTCCACACTCCAGATCAGTAGGTGGCGGGAATGCACCATTTATGTTGGTCTGCCAATCCGCCATTAAACACCAGAAGAAGAAGAAGAAGAAGAAGAAGAAGCATTTTGGGAATCCGCGGCACAAACAGTAGGCGCCAGACTTGATTGCATGGAGGGAAGAACGCAGTGTTCAAGATGCCGTCTACCTGCTGTGTTATAAACTGCAATATTCGTTCTCACGATAGAAGTGGCATAAAGCTTAAGAACGGAAAATCCTTTTATCGTTTTCCAGCATGGAAAAATAATAGTACAAGCCACGTTTCAGAGGTGACAAAAAGGCGACGAATGGCATGGATAGCAGCAGTAAGGAGGCCCAAGATTACCTTCGATAACACTCCACCACACATGATGGTGTGTTCAAAGCATTTTCACAAAGGTAAGTTACAATTACTCTCTGTAAATGTTATGTTGTGGGCAAATAACCAGCGTGTTTTGTTTGATTTACCCAGACCATTAGATTTGACGTTAGGCCTGTAAGATATTGGAGACAATAAACACAACCAGTGTGACTGCACAATAACTGTTTTACTGAAGAACACGGAACTTCCTCGTTGCTGGTGTTTACACACAAGGCAGTGGCCCAGCCAACGTAACAGCGCGCTCTAGCGGCAACATAATACATTACATCTCCCCTCCTTCTGCTTATTTGTGGTGATACAATATATAGTAAACTAATACAACTGAAGGTTTCTTAAGCAAATTTAAGGGCAAAAATAAGCAATCCTCAAGGTACCTTCAAACTTATTAATGACATTATACAGAGGCACCACACTTGACATATTTCTTTAACTATTCAGGAGCAACTTGAGATCATTACCAACTATTGAAAGCAAGCAACAAACAGTAGGCCTACTGGATTGTTTCACTACTGGACTCATCTGACTCCTGACAGGTAGCAACTACAAATTCAGTCTTTCAGGGGGCTTAACCACTGCCAATCTTAGTGGTGTAGGGCAGAGTAGGCTGTGGTTGACCCACATTCAGGGGTTCCTTGGCAGGTGATGCTGTATTCCAAACTAGGGGAGGAATCAGTTCCTCTTGTTCTGGACGGACATCAGGAAACTCCTCCCAAGGCTCATCTTGCATAAGGTGACGGGACTGATTCGCTCTTGCAGTGCTTTTGCGAAGGTGCTGACAGTTCCAGTGAACTCCATGCCACCAGAGTTTACTGATGTAAGACCTGGGTGTGCGGCTATGTTGCTTGATGACAACAGCTGGAGACCACTTGGAGTGGCCGGGGTAGGGCTGCATTCTGACTTCTTCACCTGGCACCAGCGCAGGGCTGAGAGTGCATCGTCCTGCCTTTGTCGTAGTAGTACTTCTGGGAAGCTTTGGACCTATTGAGCAGGTGCCTGACTTTCAAAGAGTTGTAAGCCTTTGGGACAAGCAGTTGTTGAGCTGCAGGGAGTTTGTTTCTGGGTCTTCTGCCCATGAGCAGCTGCGCTGGGGACAACTCAACTGCCTCCAGCGGGGTTGTTCTGTAGTCCAGCAATGCCAAATGTCTGTCTGGAGCTTTGTTCCAAAGTCTTTTCACTGTTTGTACTGCACGCTCTGCCTCTCCATTTGAGTGAGGTGTGTGAGGTGATGATGTAAGATGTGATATGCCATAGCTCTCACAAAAGTCTCTGAACTCCTCTGATGCATACTGGGGCCCATTGTCTGTTCGTAGGATAGTAGGAATCCCATGACTGACTGAACTGTGATTTCAGTATTTCAATGGCAGTACGGCTCAGCTGATCTTTAAGCTTATCCACTTCAATGTATTTTGAAAAGTAATCCACGAGAAGAATAAAGTGCTTGCCATCAAATTCAAAGATATCCGAGGCCACTAGCTCAAATGGCAGTTCTGGGGTTTCAGTTGGTTTTAGAGGCAGTTTTGGTAGTTTGTTTTGGAACTCGGCACATTTGCTGCAATTCTTCACTACCTCCTCTATCTCTGCACTCATGCCTGGCCAGTAGAGCACTTCACGTGCTCTCTGCTTGCTTTTACAATCCCTAAATGAGACTGGTGTATGAGTTTTAACATGTGCTGTCTCATAGTGGGTGGTATGACTATACGCAGCCCTTTGTACACTACTCTATCACATATGGTCAGTTGACTTTTGAGTCCCAATATGGCTGAACAGTAGTTGGGGCATCTCTCCTGTGCTCCGCCAACCTTGCTGGATGATGTGCTGTAAGGAGCTCAGTTCTTTTTTGTGCATTCCTGTAGCTCAGCTGCACTTCTCTTCACTTACAGCCACATAGTTCAGCATGGATACACATTCCAAATGTTCCAATTCTGGAGTCTTGTGTGACAGTTATGCCCTGGATAGTGTATCAGGCAGCTCCATATCCTTTCCTTTCCTGTACCTGACAGTCAAATCATACCATTGGATGCTAGAGCATCCTCTGTATCGCATGGGGGTTGAAAGAAGTGATTTCTTAAAAATGTCCTCCAGTGGTTTGTGGTCATTATACACAGTGACTGACTTTCCAAAGATATAGTGATGAAATTTAGTGCATGCATGGACGATAGAAAGCATCTCCTTTTCTATCTGTGCATAGCGGGTCTCAGCATCGGTCAGAGACCTGGAGGAGAACGCAACAGGGTGATTGTCCTGCAAAAGCACAGCACCTAATCCACTGCTGCTTGCATCACAGAAAATTTCAACTGGCTCTGATGGGTCAAAGTACTTCAGTACAGGGGATGTGAACAGAGTTCTTTGAGCCTTGCAAAGGCTCTTTTCTGAGCCGGTTGCCACGCAAACTCAACATTGCTTTTCAGGAGCTGACGCAGTGGTGCATCTTCCTCACTGAGATTCGGTATGAATTTTGACAAATAAGTCACAAACCCCAAAAAACGGCGAACCCCTTCCTTGTCAACAGGTTCCGGCATGCACCTTACTGCTTGGACCTTGGCTGGGTCAGGCTTCAGACCATCTGCAGTCAGTAAATGGCCAATATATGGGACTTTGCTCTGCCGAATGTGACACTTATTGAAGTTAAGCTTTAAGTTGTAGCTTGTTGCTCTCTCGATGACTTTGTGTAGGATTTCATCGTGCATCTGCACAGTGGGGGCCGCAATCAGGATGTCATCCATAATGGCCACTGCTCCCATAATGCCCTCTAGCATGCCATCCATGATCCGCTGATAGATTTTGGGGGCACATTTTATTCCAAACGGTAGCCTCAACCACCTAAACCTACCAATGGGTGTGTTGAAGGTTGTAAGGAATGATGATTCTTCATCTAACTCAATCTGGAGGAATCCTGACTTGGCATCAAGGACTGAGAATATTCGTGCTCCAGGCATAGATGACACGACTTCTTCAACAGTGCGCATGGGGTAATGTTCTCTTTTGATTACCTTATTTAAGTCGCTGGGGTCTATGTAAATTCTTAACTTGTCTCCCCGAGAGACCGCCACCATTGAACTGACCCACTCAGTGGGCTGCTCGACTTTTTTTATATAGGCATTTTCCTCCATTTCATGCAGTTTCTGGACAATCTGTTCCTTGAGTGCAGCTGGCTGTCTGCGTACAGGGTGGACAACACCTTTAGCATTGGTCTCTATTTTGATTGTGTACTTCCCTGGCAGAGTCCCTGTGGTGCGTATTAGCTCAGGAAAGTCACAAAGGCCTTGAGGAACAATGTCTTGTTCGAGAATGCCCTCCACAGGCGAGTCAGCCTCAGGTTCAGCAGCATTTTGTATGGAGTTCAGCCTTGTTATCAAACCTAAAGCTTCAGCCGTGGCTCCGCTGAGCACACTTTCCTGTGCAATATCCACAATTTCAAACTCTGCATCGATGGCACACTGTTTGTAGTACACTGATAAATCTAAGGCAGCGACTGGTTTGAGCTTATGATTAGAGTAGGAGCGCAACAGCTTGTTAGAATGCTTCAATTCACCAGTGTGCCCGAGTTGCTGGTAGCTATCAAGAGTCAAAGTGTTACACTTGGCACCAGTATCTATCTTGAACTGGACTCTCTGTGAAAGTATTATCAAATGCACTGTCCATTTGTCCACGGTTAATGCAGCTGCTGGAAGCACAACGTCTGTTAGGCTAATGTTCAGTATTTCATCATCAGTCTCCTCCAGCCTCTACATTCAGTGTGTGGACAGCACGTTTACGACACACCGCCATCCAGTGGTTGGGTCTGTGACAGTAAGAGCACGTTGAGCCCTTGGCTGGGCACTTTCCCTCGTTCCATTTGTGATCGGGATGTTTACCGCAGCTAGTACAGAAAGCTGAGGGCTTTGACTGAGTGAACTTGCGATCTGGATAGCGAAGTTTTTCTGCTTTGGCCAGAAAATTTAGGTTGAAAACTTTCTGCTACAGTGGACACCTGAGAGCATGTAACATCATCTCTGACTATTTTCAATTGTTTCTGAGACATCTCATATTGCTGAGGGATTTCAATGGCTTTGGCTAGCGTTAATTCCTCTCCTTTGTCTAACAGTCTCTCTTGCACTCGTTTTTCACGCACGCCGCGATAATCGCGTCAACCAACATGTCGTCAGGGTCGGGATATGCACAATCCATTAACAGTAGTCGTAAATCTTTAACGAAATGGTCGAAGCTCTCACTTACGCCTTGTTTCCTCTGCTTGAAACGATGGCGTAGCTATCCTCTTGTTCTTCCTTGGTCTGATGTACTTCTCAAACTTTTCTAGCACTTTCTCGGATCCTCTTTCTCACCTTCAGCCCAGGTGAGCGTTTTGTAAATTTCTCTGCCTTGTCCGCCTATCCATGTACCCAGCCAGCCGGCTTGCTGCTTTGCAGTTAGTTCTGATAGTGGTCCATCAAAAACAAACGTAACGTGGCTCCGAAAACGGTCAAATTCCTGATATAAATCCGCAGCCTCCCAGTCAATCTTCGGGTGTTCAAACTGTGGGGTAGCCATGCTCCACTTCTGACACCATGTAAGATACTGGAGACAATAAACACAACCAGTGTGACTGCACAATAACTGTTTTACTGAAGAACACGGAACTTCCTCGTTGCTGGTGTTTACACACAAGGCACTGGCCCAGCCAACGTAACAGCGCGCTCTAGCGGCAACACAATACATTACAAGGCCAATGTTAACTGTTAACTAGCATGAAATGGCTAGAAAATGTTGTACATCTAGGCTACATAGCAATTTATTTGGTGACTGTTTGCAGGCAAACCTGCCTATGAAATGTTGGAGTGTGATCCTGACTGGGCCCCTTCTCTGTACCTCGGCCATACTGAGGTCAAAGCTACGAACACAGACCGGTTCAAGCGGTTTAGGAGAAGAGCGATGAGGTCACAACAACAGCATCGCCAGGCACTGACTACACTGGTCCTGAGGCTGAGTTGGAAGCTCACATGAATCAACCCCCATCGCCAGGCACTGACCACACTGGTCCTGAGGCTGAGTTGGAAGCTCACATGAATCAACCCCCATCGCCAGGCACTGACCACACTGGTCCTGAGGCTGAGTTGGATAATGCAGCACCTTTATACCCAGGTAAATAGTAAAATAATACAATATATGTTGCCCCCTGTGTGTATCTAATCTGGATTACTTTGGATTAAAGGTTGTGATATGACACAATTTATTTTTATTGTTACTGTCAGACAGCACTACACCTGCAACTGAGATGGAAGGTCCCGTGAATCCACCCCCATCGCCGGGCACTGATATTAAAGAAAGTGTTGCCCTTGTGGGTGCTACACTGAAAATACCTGCCTTCACCAGGGGCCACAGACCAGGAAGTTAGCTCATGTCAGGATCCACGTGGAGCGAGTGATCGGGTGTATGCGCTCTAAGTTTAACATATTAAATGACACAATACGTCTGGGATTTGGGGTGCCTTGAGAGGTGGAGGATAAGACTTAGCTGGATATAATTTTGGTTTGGGAGTGCTGTGCTTTGACCAATATGTGTCCAAGTATTGTTGTGAAGCCGTCGTGTTAGAATTATACACCATGCTCACATCTAATATGTAAATATGTTTTTTTTTTTTTCAAAAGATTTTGTAATGTCACTTCTCACATGTAATGATTTTTAGCCATCTCTGTAAGTAAAATACACAAAGACTGAATGAAATTCTGCCTCCTTTGTCTGTATTAAGGAAGAATTGTGCAAAATCAGTGTTATTTGGTTGCAAACACAATTACATAACTTAAATAGTAGTAACAGCCAACTTAATTTCAGTTTCTTTACATATGTAACATGTAAATACATTTAGATGAATACATTTACATTATAAATAGACCATAGAAAAGATAACTGGAAATGTATGAGGTAGGTTGTGGGTGATAAGTCACAGACATGTGCATGTATGCACTAACACTTAATATCATGTAGTCGTGTTTATATATATATATATATATATATATACACGACTACATGATATTAAGTGTTAGTGCATACATGCACATGTCTGTGGGTATATATATGGGTGCTGGAAGTTGGGCAACAGGTTGATGTCCCCTGACCAGTCACTATGCTTGTAAGGATCCAGTCCTTTGATTCCCTTTATTTTCTCGTCATACCTCGTCTTTGCATTAGGATTTAGTTTTAGGTGGTATGGTCCGACAATGTTTTCTTTAGACCGCTGCATTTTGTAGGATTATATTCTGTTTTTCACGCTAATTTTTTATTATTTTCATGCCAGAACAGCCTGCTATGCGATGCCAGCCCATGTAAACGAGCCAAACATACCCATAATCCTTTGCGTTCTGATGACGTTGCCGCCCATTTGGTCACATGTCTTAGCAATCTCTATTGATAGATCGCATTGCATTTCCTTTGATTGTGCAAGCACATGTAGGGGCAGGGTTTATTTACTTCAGATTGACAAGAAAATTGATCCCATTATTGAGCCAGAACATTTATTAAATAATACTTTCGTTAAAAACTTTATATATAAATTCTATATAAAGCTCTCAAAATACATAAAAAGTTATTTATATTCAAAGAGATCTCTTCTGAACAATAGATAAAAGACTAGCTTTGTAATTAATGATAAACTGAAGTCTTGGGTAAACATTCCCCCTGACCTTTAAACAGTCCTGATTCAAGTGGCTGTGCTTTAAAAAGGATTATTCTGACCTAAAAATGTCCAAAGAGTTTCATATTTACTGCAGAGGCATCATCCCCATTCAGTTTTTTGAGCCAAGTGGAATTTGAATGGATTTGCTTGGTTTGGTAGTGACTATACTGAATATACAGAATAAACAAGGATATCATTTTAGCCACAGGTTTCTTTTCTACTTCACTCTGAGTATAAAGGGAAGCATTATAAAGAGACTGCTTGGCACTTATTTTTGGCTGAATTCACACACACTCAACATCCGCCCACGGCATCTTCATCCACCTACATTTCAGATCTGTATATTGAATGTGATGGAATGTGATAGAGAAAAAAAACATTTTTTCTAATATTTTCTGCCAAATGGAATAAAAAGAGACTTTTCAAAGTGAATTCGAGTGAACAGAACCAGAATGTTTACAAAGTTAGGAAAAAAAACAATAAAAAATTATGTTTATCATAAGATTATAAACATATACAATATTATTGGAGCTTTTTTTATTTTTGGAGTTCTCTGAAAAAGAGAAAGAAATTTGCAATTAGTCCACAGTGTGTGTGAATGGTGAGCTTTTAAATTTGAGTGTGAAAAATAGCAGGCGGCAGCCCAAAAATGCACCAGAGATTAACACTTAACCCTAACCTGACACTGGTTCCCCCTAAAAAATTAAATAAAATGCATTATTGTATCAGTTAACCTTATACAATAAACACAAATGTGACACAATCACAAATGTATGACAAATTGGATCTCATAGCCATACATGTTGGGTCACGATGTAACCTATTTTAATAAATGTGCAATTATTTCCTTAGTAAAAGTAACTGAAATTACTAAAAGCATATGTGCTCTGTTTAGTGCACTCTTTCATGCTGTTGCGCTGGCGTTTTGCTTCAACAGGACCACCAGCGATATTAACATCAGAAAACACAATAGAGCTGAGAGCAATATGAATATGCACAGAGAGCAGAACTTAAAAAAACATGTCAAAATCAAGTAACTTTAACCGGTAAGTGAGATGCTGGCTTCCATATAATGTTATCAGAATAATTTTGGACCGTTGTCAATTCAGGGTTACCCGACATGACGCCAAATATAAAAACCAAGTGATCGACAGAATGTCCCATCACAGCTACTTAGGACAAAAGAAAAGTTAAATTTTATTGTGTGTTATTTGCTGCCTGTAGCTACCATCAGCCCCATATCTCCTTTTGATTGAGGATTCCGGTTCAAACAAAAAAGGCTTGGCATAGAAATGCATCTATTTTTCGACTACAAACTCTTCAGACATGTTTTATAAGTTCTGTTCTCTGGTTTGTGTGCAGCTATGTTGTGTTTTCTGTTGTTAATATCACTGGTGGTCCTGTTGAAGTGAAACAAAATTAGTTTTCGTTTAAACGCCCCACCTTGCAACTACCGTTGCTTTTGTGCAAGGAGCTCCAAAGCTTGCGTGCAGACTCATGAACATGCACAGGACCATCAACAGTCGGTCAAGAGTTTTGCTTAATAATACGTTAGACTTCAGTTTGTTTCTCACCAAACCTTATTGTATTACATCAGAACTTGAGTTGTATACCATAATATATTAGACTTCTAAATTATACTTTTGTGTCCTTTTGAAGATCGAAGAGGTGGTCACCATAAACTGCCATTATTTTTCACAATTTCTCCCTTTGTGTTAAGAAAAAGAAAGAAAGTCATATGGGGTTAAAACAACACAGGGGTGACACTATCCCTTTAATAAACACTGTAAAGAGGTACTGAGGATCAGAGATGCAAATTAGCATGTGCTATAATCTCTATGTACAATGCATCTTTTTCTTTTCTTTTTTTTTTTCTGTCTTAAATTGGGGCATAATTGTTTGGTGTGCAAGAAACTACAATTTCTTAATAATGGATATAAATAATTTTCACACATTAAATATTGAAATGGGTTATGTTTATTTCACTATTTGTTTAGATGGTCATAATTTTAAATATGCATGAATTCGTATTTTTATAATGGATTTTCACAGTTTGATATTGAAAGTGTGGATCAGGGACAAGGCTAAAGCAGTAATATTTGTACATTAAAGGCATTTGAAAAGTACCATAAATAAATGAAAAAGGCCTGGTTAAATGTTTCCAAGACCTTCATACAACAAAAATAAATAATTCTGTTAGTTTGAAATAAAATCAACCACTGGGACATGAAAGTGCCCAAAGTTATTTTTTTATGATATTTTAGAATGCATGTACTGTATTGTACTAGTAACAAGAACCATTATTCCACGTTTAACCACTGGATGGCAATGAGCAGCCGCACTTCGTGTGCACTCACTGAACCGCTATTAAAGGCTTGACCACTGTAAAGCCTGTCAGGAAATTCTTATTTACTTAAAGCAGGTCTAATATATTTTTGTAAAAAAAATTATATTAAACATAAAAGTAATAGTTTAATAATATTGGTTTTATTTTTGTTTTCATTTTGTTAGCAGCGTTTGTATTATTCTCAATGACATGTCATATTTTCAGGCATTATGTTCGGCTTTTCCCGCAGAAGTGTTCATTGTCAGATGTGTGCGTTCGCTGCTTGATGTTAGCAGTTGAGCTCGAGCTCTGCACACTGTTTCGTTGAGACAAAAATACGTTTATTATCGTTATTGTTTGGATATTTACGATAATAAATATAGTGCTGGAGGAGATCCGTTGACGGTTAAACACAGACTCAATCATGATCACTTCAGCCGGTGAGTGAATGTGAATGAATGAGGGATGCTGGGTTTGATTTAGCTGAGTCACACAGCTAAAGGCTAACCCAGCTCTTGAGTTTAAAGTTCTTTTCTACACAGTAAACTTGTACTTTTTAATATCTATATGCTTAGTTTAAATATATTTACATTTATTATTATCATGTATGTTACTTTTGTAATTAAGCCAGGAATTAGTGTAATTTCTCATGGCATTGACTTTTACCATGTAGGATTGATGGTTTGTTTACATCACCAACTGCAAGAAATTCTGCTTTTTGAAAAGTTGATCTCTCATGATGTGTGTTTTAATCGCTTTATCGAATATATAGACCCTTCTAAAAAGCCTTCGAAGAATTTGTGATGAGACAACATTAGCAACATAACATACATACATACAGCTAGTGAGATGATATATAAAAAGATAAAAGCTAGATAATGCAATGCAATGTAAATGGTAGAGTTGAGTCTGGCCTTTCTTGAACAGTATGTTCTGATGGTGTGTTTGTTGATTTTAGCTGGTATCATTTCCCTCCTTGATGAAGACGAGCCGCAGCTCAAGGTACAGCTTTTCAACTCTGTTATGATTTACATGAATATCTACTTTTATATTTTTAAGTTACTAACCACCTTCACTTTCTTTTAAAGGAGTTTGCTCTACACAAACTGAACTCCATCGTCAATGACTTCTGGGCTGAGATTTCAGAGTCGGTAGATAAAATGTAAGTACCTTATTATGCTTCATTGTGAAATTTCCACCTGAATGGTTTAGCCTTTTATGATGCTAATAACTTTTTAGTGCTTGGTATATAAAGTGTACATGTTTTTCTTATTATTCTAATAAAGTGTTTTTCTGTCAGTGAGGTGCTGTATGAGGATGAAACGTTTCGTAGCAGAGAGTTTGCTGCACTGGTGGCCTCTAAAGTATTTTACCACCTCGGAGCATTTGAGGAGTCTTTAAACTATGCGCTTGGGGCTGGAGATCTCTTCAACGTCAACGATGATTCAGAATATGTGGAGACAATTATTGGTTAGTGGTAGTCTAACTCTGAATTTATTAAATTTTGCGATTTGATATATATATATATATATATACAGAGTATTTGTAGAAATTTGTCAACTGGTAGAGATTTTGCTCAAATTTACAGTGTAGTACATCTGTTGGACAATTAAAAATTAAAAATAACTGACACCAAGCAGAATCCTATAGCTTTCTCTACTATAGACTATATTTGGAGCAATTTTGTTTTTGATGCTTTTTTACATGGTTATAACTATATTGTCATAGTGATTTAATTTATACAGTGAAACCCAAATATCACATGTTGTCCATTTGCCACTCAGCCAAGTGTATTGATCATTACACGAAGCTCAGTGTGGAGAACGCCGAGCTGCCGGAGGATGAAGAGAAAAAGAGCATTGATCCTCGTTTGGAGGGAATTGTGAACAAGATGTTCCAACGCTGCCTGGGAGATCACAAGTACAAACAAGCCATCGGCATCGCACTGGAGACCAGACGGCTGGACATCTTTGAAAAAACCATTCTGGAATCAGTACGTTGCTATTATTATATAGTTTAACTTCAGAAAGTTTCCAGAAAGGGCATTTTGTGTTTTTCCAAAGTTGGAGTGCCAATAACTCCAGAATTATTAAAGATATGTGTTTCTGAAGTTAAAGGTATGAAGCTAGTTTTTCTTGTCCAAAAAAAATGCTGTAAAGTATAAGTCATTTTGAAACTAGAAATGTACCTTTTATCACATAAAAACAATGAAGCCAAAATCTCGATTATTGCAAGTCCAAACATTAAGAATAAGTGACACATATGGCTCTTCAGTTAGAGAAATATTTATACACTCATGAGCCAAAACATTATGACCAGTCACATGTGAAGCAAATAAGTTGAACATTTCTGAACAAGGCCACTTGTCAAGGGGCAACGAAGGCCATCCCGTCTGGTCAGAAGGTTTACTGTGGCACAACTTACAGAAAATGTTAATGATGGTTATGGTAGGAATGACGCAGTACATCACACCCTGCTAGGTATGGGGCTGCGTAGCCGCAGACCGGTCAGAATGTCTATGATGACCACTGTCCAATGGACACGCAAGCGTCTAAACTGGACCTTGGAGCAGTGGAAGAAATTTGCCTGGTCCGATGAGTCCTGTTTTCTTTTACATAATGTAGACGTCATATGCCGTTTACTTGGGGAAGTAATGGCACAGGATGCACTGTGGCAAGACAAGCCAGTGTGAAGCTCTGGGCAATGTTTTACTGGGAAATCCTTGGTCCGGACATTCATGTGGATGTCGATTTGACACATGCCAACTACCTAAACATTATTGCACACCAGGTACACCCCTTCATGTAAATAGTAATCCTTGATTACTGTTACATGCAAAAAATGCCCTGCTACACGCAAAAAATGTTCAGGAATGGTTTGAGGAACATGAAGTGTTCAAGGTGTTGTCCTGGCCTCCAAATTCCCCAGATCTCAATCCAATTGAGCATCTGTGGGATGTGCTGGACCAACAAGTCAGATCCACAGTGGCTCCACCTTGCAATTTACAGGACTTGAAGGATCTGCTGTTAATATCTTGGTGCCAGGTACCACAAGATACCTTCATGTGTCTTGTAGAGTCCATGCCTCAGTGGGTCGGCGCTGTTTTGGCGGTGCACAGAGTACCAACAGCATATTAGGCAGGTGGTCATAATGTTTTGGCTCATCTGTCTATCTAGTTTTTGGATATCACAAATGTACACCTGTAACTCTCTGAAATGAATAATTTAGTGGTTCAAGCACCAATAATGCTGAAACAATACTATATTTGTACTGATTTGTACTCTAAACTTAAAAATATTTGTACTTTTCCTTCCTTGAAAGTTCCTGGGAGTCCGAGACTGGAAAACTATCAAAGTATAAAAAAACAATTCACACAATAAAAAAAGTTTCTAAAATTTGGTTGATTTGACATGGAATAACCAAACGCCAGGGTTTCTTGCTCAAAAACACTGTCACATTGTCATGTTTTCCATGATATTGACCCCTTTACCTTTTGTTTTTCCACAGAAGGACATTAGTGGTTTGTTAGCCTACAGCCTGAAGATCTGCATGTCCCTCATGCAGAACAAGAAGTTCCGTAATGAAGTTCTCAGAGTTCTTGTCAAGCTCTACATGAACCTGGAAAAGCCTGACTTTATCAACGTTTGCCAGGTTACCTGTCCAGCTTTATCTGTCTATGCTTTATTATTCTGCCTTATTTTTGGAAATTCCTCTGTAATGTCTCTTTTTAAAAAAACCATTGTGTAGTGTCTGATTTTCCTGGATGACCCTCAAGCGGTGAGTGATATTCTGGAGAAGTTGGTGAAGGAGGATAACCTTCTGATGGCCTATCAGATCTGTTTTGACCTGTATGAGAGCGCCAGTCAGCAGTTTCTCTCGTCAGTCATTCAGAACCTTAGGACTGTTGGCACGCCCATCCCAGCTGTACCCGGCTCTACCAACACCGGCACTGTGCCCACACAAGAGAAAGACAGGTGAGAGACACACAGCATGTTTTTAGTGCTATGTTGAATTTGTTTATGTCTGATGAACCACATCTGTGCACAGTATTTTATTAAAAGGGTAAATCTGACTTTAAATTCTGATTGGAGGAACCACTTTAAAGCTGTCGGAATATAGTCAATATAGTTTATAAACACCTCAATCAGCCCTATCAAACTATATTCTATTAATGTGCTTGCTTAGAAACTGTTAACATGTCTTGTGCCTGGGTTTTTTATTTTTTTAAATCAATCGAATACAATTTATTGATTAAATTAATTCATTAAATCTCACAAAGACTGTCAAGAATGTTCTGAATCAAGGGCAAATACATTCTTTATACCAAAATAAATGCTCTTGGTGAAGTAAATACGACAGAAATATTCAACTGGTTTAAAAAACTAAGTGAAGGAAGTTTTTGCACACCCTATTCATTCACAAAAACATTTGTTTTAAAATGTATCTTGGTAAGTAATCTTTCATTATCAAATAATGCTTTTTATTACTTTATATTGATGTATATTGTTGCATTTAAAGGAGACGTATTATGCCCCTTTTTACAAGATGTAATAGAAGTCTCCGGTGTCCCCAGAATGTGTCTGAAGTTTCAGCTCAAAATACTCCACGGATCATTTATTATACCATGTTGTAAATGCCTCTTTTTGGGTGGAATCAAGAACACGCTGATTTTGTGTGTCTCTCTATAAATGCAAATGAGCTGCTGCTCCCCGCCCCCTTTCCGGAGGAGGCCTGTGCCTTTACAGCTCCTGCTTTGGTTACTACAGCAGCAACAAATCAGAACGAATATGACTGACAGCGTAAATACCGGAGTTCAGCCATATATATACACTCACCTAAAGGATTATTAGGAACACCATACTAATACTGTGTTTGACCCCCTTTTGCCTTCAGAACTGCCTTAATTCTACGTAGCATTGATTTAACAAGGTGCTGAAAGCATTCTTTAGAAATGTTGGCCCATATTGATAGGATAGCATCTTGCAGTTGATGGAGATTTGTGGGATGCACATCCAGGGCACGAAGCTCCCGTTCCACCACATCCCAAAGATGCTCTATTGGGTTGAGATCTGGTGACTGTGGGGGCCATTTTAGTACAGTGAACTCATTGTCATGTTCAAGAAACCAAGACGAGTGGTACCCGGTGGGGTCTTCTGCTGTTGTAGCCCATACGCCTCAAGGTTGTGCGTGTTGTGGCTTCACAAATGCTTTGCTGCATACCTCGGTTGTAACGAGTGGTTATTTCAGTCAAAGTTGCTCTTCTATCAGCTTGAGTCAGTTGGCCCATTCTCCTCTGACCTCTAGCATCAACAAGGCATTTTCGCCCACAGGACTGCCACATACTGGATGTTTTTCCCTTTTCACACCATTCTTTGTAAACCCTAGAAATGGTTGTGCATGAAAATCCCAGTAACTGAGCAGATTGTGAAATACTCAGACCGGCCCGTCTGGCACCAACAACCATGCCACGCTCAAAATTGCTTAAATCACCTTTCTTTCCCATTCTGACATTCAGTTTGGAGTTCAGGAGATTGTCTTGACCAGGACCACACCCCTAAATGCATTGAAGCAACTGCATGTGATTGGTTGATTAGATAATTGCATTAATGAGAAATTGAACAGGTGTTCCTAATAATCCTTTAGGTGAGTGTGTATATATATATATGACATCACAAGAAACTGCCATTTTAACAGGGGTGTGTAGACTTTTTATATCCATTGTATGTATATCTGGTCTCCGTGAATACAAACGCGGTAACTTGAGCTGCATTAGCCATGGAATCAGTTAACAAGCACATTCAGAAAGGCGATTTGCAAACATTCACAAAATATAAAGTGCGATTACTTACATCTTCAGGATATTAAGCTGGAACACGAACAGTTGGTACTGATCCATGCTTGAGAATCACATTTTTAGAAAATCCTGCTTTATATTGACACTTATTCACAAAGCAGTCCGGTGTAAAATGATTTGCACAAACATACACACACTTTTGTATGTTTTGTTGCACATTTCCTTCAAAAACAAACCTTGTCCCCTGCGTCTTCAGTGGCTCTGATGCCACGAGTACATGAAGACTCTTCTGTTCACTTTACAGCCAACAACAGAACACTTATGACTAGAGGTCGACCGATATTGTTTTTTTTTTCAGGCCGATGCCGATCTTTTGAAATCCGGCTCGGCCGATTTATTTTGGCTGATATTTGGCCGATAGGTGCTTGTTTTTAACCTCTTCCCAATCCTGTAAAATTAGCCTAAAACGCCTAATCAAGGCATACCCAAAGTAAATTTAAAGCTGTTCTTGAACCGTTTGGAGTACATGCATGGTTTTGGTCACATTTGAAAGGGGACACTCTGAAGTTTTTTCCCCAGCAGTCAGTATTACTGTAAGTGCTACTGATTTTGAGTAATAGAAGTTTGTTTTTCCGCCTGAATTTTTTTTGCATACAGATGCCTGCAGATGACTATAACTTGTAGCTATTAGCTTGAGAACACAATGGGATCACAGCATGAAGCCTTACCTAGTCCAAGTTCAAATGTTATAACAATACCATAAAAAATCAATATTTTACACGTTTTTCTAAGGGTACACCCAGGCGTTTTACAAAAGTGCCTTTTGGATACTCCAAAAGGACCCTTTGGTAACCTAGGACAAAAAGGCTACTACTTTTGAACGCTTCAACGTACAGTCATAATTTTGGGCTCTAATGAAAGATGACACTTAGAGCTATCATATTCCATATCCAGATCAACTATTAGTTTTGCTGACACAGAGTAACTGATGCATAAACACATTAGAGTGCCTTTTCCCTTCTTGAAACTAAATGTTGTGCATATAAAAGAGTCAAAACTAGTGCTATGGTGGACAATTTGTTTATATAAAAAATACACAACAAACTATTTACATGAATTTTTACACAAAGTATTTACAAACCATTATAAAATTGTACATGTTTCTAGCAACATGCCAGTCATTGTAGCAGTCACATTTGGGTACAAAGCACAAAGGCACATCACAGGAAGAGTACTTCACTGGTGTCTTTGCATGACACTGCCTGCACTTCAGACGACCAGCGGTGCAAGATTTGGTGATGTGCAACGGCCTGTGATGTGCTCTTCGTGGAGCAGGAGATACGGGTCTGGCTGTGGAGTGAGACCCCAACTCTGCCAGCTCCTCAGCAAGGGTCTCTCTGAAAGCCCTCCTCTCTTGATGAGGTGCTGTCCTGCTGCTCCACTTTATGTGGCCCGCATCCGGCTCCCAATCGCTATCTGATTCGGTGAGAATAAATAAATGTAATTTACAAAGCTAGACACAACTTTTCCATCTTTTCTGTATTCTATATATATATATATATATATATATATATATATATATATATATATATTAGTTTTTCTTTTCGAGTGTGTAAATATGTATTATTGTATGTATATTTACTGTAAATACTGTATACTTTGCCAATGTACTATGGAACAAATAGATGGGCCTACACCTCCCCCCATGAATTCAGCATTGTAACAAATAGATGGGCCTACCCCTCCCCCACGTCCCCGCATTGTAACAATAGACTCTCAAACACAACATATATTCTTATTTTCAACTTATATTTATTGATTTATTTATATATTTATTTTACGTCCATTTTTATATATATATATATATATATATATATATATATATATATATAAATACATATTTACAGTAAATATACAAAACATCTATATAGCATGTCAATAGATCTGAAACAAACAATGAACTAAAACCTCACACACGCACAAACAAATACAAAAAACACGCACAAACGGTTCAAACACTCACTGACGAAACACACGATAAAGGGTAATTACAAAATGTGTATTCATTATTCAAACTAAAGCTTATTTATGCGGAATATACAGTAATATATGTTATAAAACACAAGAAAACACTTACTTGTCCAGAGCAATGTCTCATCTCTCCATAAACATTTCCTCTGCCTCCGAATTATCCGTATTGTTTTCAGAAATTTCATCTCCAAACTCTTAATTTAACCTTCTTATATCACATCCTGGGGTGAAAATCCTGTTTTTTGCGTCCGTTTCACCATATTTAAATTGCCAAATGTGTAAACAGTTCCAAAACAGCTCTCTAATACTTTTACGCACAGACGCACAAAACACTGGGTAATGGCAAGGCAATATTGCGCACACACATTACAGAACCATGCTCTAATCGTCCCACTAAAGCCGCATATCACTGTTTTCAGAATTTCATTGGCTATACGATGCGTCAGTCATTTCCACTCTTCGATGTAATTGGTTTGATCAGTAAACAAAGGAAAGTGGGTATGCCCTTACATTCGACACAGACTGTGGTTGGGTATTGAAGGCTTTGGACAGGACATGGAAGCTCCTATTGGGTCAAATGAGGTGTCAATCGAAAGGTCAGAGTGCGTGCTTCCGTTTTGATACCGGATATAGGAAATGTTTACATCTGAACTGAAGTTATTACCGATAATATGTGAAAGATTAGGTACTGCTGCCAGGTGCTTTGAAATGATGCAACAAGAGTCTGTGGATATTTATTGATGTAATAATGTGATTTGGACTAAACATTTTACTTGATTTGATCGTTTGGACATTTGACAATGAAACAACACCGTTTTTGTCGGGAAGTTATGGATCAGTGGAATACTATGATGCTTCATAGGTGAGTCTATTTTGTTATTGGTTGTTTATATGTTGGTGGTCTGACAAAGATATAGATTGTACCTGCTGTTGTGATTGTATCTTAAAATGGTTTATATCAATAGAAAATCAAGAAATGTAGCTTTCCAAAGATATGTGGCATGTGTACCAATGTACACACAGCAGTTTTGTTTATTGCATACTTTTATTTTGTACATTTAAGGGCCCGTCCGCGGGCTGTCTCAGTCCATAAAGTTAACCTCTTATTTGAACCTTTTATTTGAAAGATAAAATGTAATTCAAATAATTACTTAAGATAGACAATTTCTCAACAAATACATTTATTGAACACTTGACCAATCTGCACTTGTAGACTTAAATTAAAAATGTATAATATAAAAACATATTGTATAAATAATGTATAACAAATATATTAAATAAACAAAGCAGGTGTTACGAACTGCTCCGAGACACGAAGGTTGAGATCCAAATGCAGCTTTAATTAAGGGGCAATCCAGACACGTAATCCAATATTCAGAGCATCCAAGAGAAGCACAGGCATAACTAGGGATGGGTATCGTTAAGGTTTTAATGGTATTACTACTCTTACCGATACTGCTTATCGATCCGGTACTTTAACGGTATTCTTAACGGTTTTTTTTGTTATATTTATATACACTCACCTAAAGGATTATTTGGAACACCTGTTCAATTTCTCATTAATGCAATTATCTAATCAACCAATCACATGGCAGTTGCTTCAATGCATTTAGGGGTGTGGTCCTGGTCAAGACAATCTCCTGAACTCCAAACTGAATGTCAGAATGGGAAAGAAAGGTGATTTAAGCAATTTTGAGCCTGGCATGGTTGTTGGTGCCAGACGGGCCGGTCTGAGTATTTCACAATCTGCTCAGTTACTGGGATTTTCATGCACAACCATTTCTAGGGTTTACAAAGAATGGTGTGAAAAGGAAAAACATCCAGTATGCGGCAGTCCTGTGGGCTGAAAATGCCTTGTTGATGCTAGAGGTCAGAGGAGAATGGGCCGACTGATTCAAGCTGATAGAAGAGCAACTTTGACTGAAATAACCACTCGTTACAACCGAGGTATGCAGCAAAGCATTTGTGAAGCCACAACACGCACAACCTTGAGGCGTATGGGCTACAACAGCAGAAGACCCCACCGGGTACCACTCATCTCCACTACAAATAGGAAAAAGAGGCTACAATTTGCAAGAGCTCACCAAAATTGGACAGTTGAAGACTGGAAAAATGTTGCCTGGTCTGATGAGTCTCAATTTCTGTTGAGACATTCAGATGGTAGAGTCAGAATTTGGCGTAAACAGAATGAGAACATGGATCCATCATGCCTTGTTACCACTGTGCAGGCTGCTGGTGGTGGTGTAATGGTGTGGGGGATGTTTTCTTGGCACACTTTAGGCCCCTTAGTGCCAATTGGGCATCGTTTAAATGCCACGGCCTACCTGAGCATTGTTTCTGACCATGTCCATCCCTTTATGGCCACCATGTACCCATCCTCTGATGGCTACTTCCAGCAGGATAATGCACCATGTCAGAAAGCTCGAATCATTTCAAATTGGTTTCTTGAACATGACAATGAGTTCACTGTACTAAAATGGCCCCCACAGTCACCAGATCTCAACCCAATAGAGCATCTTTGGGATGTGGTGGAACGGGAGCTTCGTGCCCTGGATGTGCATCCCGCATATCTCCATCAACTGCAAGATGCTATCCTATCAATATGGGCCAACATTTCTAAAGAATGCTTTCAGCACCTTGTTGAATCAATGCCACGTAGAATTAAGGCAGTTCTGAAGGCTGAAAGGGGTCAAACACAGTATTAGTATGGTGTTCCTAATAATCCTTTAGGTGAGTGTGTGTGTGTGTGTGTGTGTGTGTGTGTGTGTGTGTATATAGTGTGTATATATGTATATATATATATATATATATATATATATATATATATATATATATATACACAAAGATAAGCGTTATATAGGCACAGTGATTTAATTTCAGGAAGGTCTACTAACATTACTGTTCAGGTGTGGTCTAAAAAGAAATCTAATAAAGTAATCAATTGTAAAATAACACTGCATATTTTATCATAGATTAATGCTTATGAGTGCAGAAGTTATTCATTCAAGAGCTGTAAGTGATTTTCTCTTTGCCTTTTGTTGTTTGATTCGCAGTAATGGCTCAATCGTCAGCATGTTTATTAGACAGCTTCCCCTTTAAGACCGAGTCTAATAGGCTCCTGATACACCATATTTTCTCCCAACTATTTCCATAACTACGTCCATTTAAGACATAAACTGTGTTTAAGTGAATCTCCAAGCCGGTCCTTTTGACATATTTTTGTGTATAGTTGATCGTTTAGACGCGCACATGAAACCCAAAGTAGCCTATACTTTGCTTGTCTCGTTGCGGTCTGTTTCGGAGTGCGCGCCGCCTTGGGAACGTTATCTCTTGCGCTCTTTTTATTATTAAACGCGTCCCGCAATTTAGCAACAGTAGCTAGACTGCATTTTACAACAATCCCCGATCGTGCTGATTCTGACGTTAAGTTGGAGTTTTATGGAGAAATGTCAGTGCACCGCTGTGAAGTAAAGGAAGTTGTGCTAGACAGAATGCGGCTTATGTATAAATATTATTTTTATAATCTTTGGAAGGCGAAATCTAAAATAAAATCAGACTGATATCACAGATCTAAACCAGGCTACGTTTGAATGTTTAGTTCTGTCCTCCATCGTCACTCATTAAACAGGGCTCATGTTGTGCTCGCTGTGGCACCGTGTCAGCGAGATCTCTCTCTCTCTCTCTCTCTCTGATAGCTAAATTGCATCAGAGACAAATGGTTTCATATTATTATACATAGAAATGGCTGGTGAGATAAAATAACTTTGTCTTTATAGCAATAATAAATGTATTTTCTTAATTTCTCCAGTACCGACAGCAGAACCAATAACGTCCGAGCTTACCAAAGCCAGTACTTCAATAGCCTATAGTGCGTTGGTGTCTTTTTTATTACTTATTTCTCTGCATTGAGTGACAACCCTCTCAAATATAAGACACACAAACAGAACAAATAAGTCTCTGATTCACTGTCTGTAATTGCAAAATTCTTGCTTACTTATTTGTGACATGATAGCAACCCTTCTTCTGTGATAATGCAACTTCAACTACGCTATCAATATCCAAAGTAGCCGAACGTCATGTCGCCTAACGCGTTTGTCGCGTTTTTTCTTGAAGTTATATACATAACATATAAAAAGTTTTTAATTAAATATAAAGAAGTTATACAAATTTAATCCTTACTGTTTTCTCCAAGGAACTTAGCTCCTTCCTTAGGCACTGGATGAGGTCTGCTCACTCTGCTTGAAAATGACTCTAGGGGCAGCGTGTGTTGAACACGTGTTCCACAACAACACTAGGCTGCCCACAGATGCGCCTGCCTAATAATCGGCTTGATATACTTGGATATTGGCCGATGGCGATTATGTTAAAAAATGCAAAAAATCGGCCGATTAATCGGCTGACCGATTAATCAGTCGACCTCTACTTATGACGCTTTCAAAAGCTGAGACATTATTCTTCTCACTGTATCTGCTCCAGTGCAGAAAAAATGGCAGACTGTGTGTAGATCACTCAGGGGAGGATCTACGGTAATAGGGTGCAGTCTGTCACCAGTCCTGGGTAAGGCCTGCTCTAGAGTGACGTCACTTTAGAGCAGAAATGAAAACCGTTCATTTTGACACACTGTTTTTGATTAATAAAAAATATAAGAAAGAGTGGTTGGACTTTTAACATTGTAGGGTGGTTGTGTACACACACTGCCGACTCGCATGAATGTAGAAACACCATGTAAAAGTTAATTTTACATAATAGGTCACCTTTAAAGGAATTATTACATTTTATTATTTCTTGTGTTCATTTAGTAAAAACTGGAAAACATTTATTTTTAACTAGATTTTCACTATTTGTTCTAAGCATTATGAATATACATTGTAATTGGTTAAAAGAAATGTAAAAAAAAAAATTTATTGTAGCTGATCAAATACATAATTGTCAAGATATAATATATTGAATATTGTCATTTGGCTGAAAAATTATATTTGTAACCATATTGCCCTAAATTCACCATAAAATTAAAAGGAAAAAGAAAATATTTTGCCTGAAGATAATGAAGCCTATATTTAGGACTATTCATTTTTTTTTTTTTTGCATTTAGACAATTGTCTTGTAAACTAAGCATATATTTCTCTCAAATAATGCAAAATATCTTATTCTCATTACTGTGATGTGAAAAATATTTGACATTTGACATTTTGTCATCATGGTAGTATTTGTTGTATTACCTTAATGCAGACTTTAAAACTCTGGATTAAAACATTTGGATTCCTTACAGGGATAAGAATTTTGATTCATTGGGGCGAGGGGGTGCTTAATAGTCATTCTTTATTAAAAATATTATTTCTAAATGTTTCCTCTTGATTTTGTAATTAGGGCCCAAGCACTGAATATGCCCTATTCTTCTAAGCATTATGCTGCGTTCCATTTGTCTCGGAAGTCGGAGCACGGCACTCGGATCATATCCGTAAAAAAAAAACAAGAAATCAGAGTTGGATGCATTCCATTTACACACAAGTCGGGGAAAAAAATTGGACTCCAGGAAATTAATTGTTGCACTAGCTCATTCAGAGTACAGAGAGCTACAATGTAAGTATGCCCTTCACCTAAGAGACCTCGAGGAAGAAGGTATGTTAATGTTTCAGCGTATTTTGATATTGTATCAAAACATACCAACCACATTTTCACCGAACCAGTGGTGTAAACAAAGGGCAATGCCCTATGGAAGTACAAACGCATATTTGCCATGTAAATTTGCCTAATGGGGTTTATGTGTAACGATCACAAAACTTTACTATATTCCGAATTAATGTTCTCTAACCTGAGGGCTTTTCAAGGAAGCAAAGTTATATTAATGTTATGGATAACTTATTAAATCATGATAAATGGAGTAAAGTAGCCCTTGACTTCTTAAATCCAAATGCTCCATACATTAGTAGATCTTTATATTTGTTAATAAAGCTGTGTAAGCTAGTAACCTCCCTTGGAACATATTTTCAGTTACAATTTCCTGCTCATATTTCTGCTCTGTTTGTAACGTTAGGCAGTGTTGTTGTAGCAACATCGACCATTGTTCTTTTAGCAGCGACAATTGTTGTTAGCAGCAGCGACCTAGCCAATTTTAGCTGTACCAGTTTATAACAAACACAATATGTGGTAATTCATGCATAACAGGATCGTAGCACATATTGTGTATACGACTTACTAAATTGGACACAAAGACAAAAGTGCTAAAAAAATCTTTAAACCCACAGCATAATTGCACTCGATGCTCTTTGCAGCCATCTTGCTTTCTGAACTTGGGGTTCTTCTGAGTTTCTGAGCAGGAATTCTGACATCGGGGGGCATTCCATTTGTCAGTTCTGGTCTTGGAACTCGGAGCTCCGACTTCCGTGACATATGGAACACACGATTATTCTTTATTAGGGCCCAAGCACTGAGTACAGAGACCTTATTGTTGTTCTTTTCAAGGTTTTTTGTACTTTTTGGGGTACTTAATATGTGGGAAATCTCTTTAAATTTTGCTCACACATCAGAGTCGTCGGCCATTAGGGCTGGTCAAAGGATTGTTTGAAAAATGCATGCTCTGGAATTTGAAATACTCCTTAGGTATTTCATGTTACAGGTACCAAATGTGGGCAACATCATCCCAAAACATTGACTGTTAAATTGTGAACAAATTGTAAATATATAGAACGAGGTTGCCATGGCGACACGATGAAGTAAAAATGGGAAAAAGGGAGTATCTCATCTTCTGCGTGCAACGTGTGATTTACATAAAAATGTAGCCAAATGTTTGGCCTTGCGGGCTGATCACATTGGCGTAGCTATTGTGGGTCACAGTCGTAGCACCGCCAACTGGCGGAAGGGTGTGTGGCACTTCTAACAGACTTTGAAATATCCCTCTTATGTTTACCTGAATTGTTTTAGAATTATTTCAAGACAGTGCAGATTTAAAATTCTGAAGAAATTCCTTATATCTTAAGTGTTGCCATGGCAACGCATTAATGTCATTATTCCTTGTTATGTATATTCACATGTTTTTGAGGTACTTTGCATGTAGGGCTGCACAATTTGGGGAAAATGTCCTATTGCGATTATTGAGGCTAATATTGCGATGTGCGATTGCGATATAATAAACAAATGGTAACATGAGTCAACTTGCTTGGTTATCAAGGAAAATGCACAAATAGATTACTGATAATGCTGAAATGTGTATTTCTCAACTCAAACATACAAACTAGCAACAACAACAATTATAAATGCAGTGTTTTCAAATTAAAATAATATTTTTACAAAATTAAATAACATCTTTGCATTACTGCAAACTTGTTATTTTCTCAGTATTACACCTAAATAAAATGGAACAATAAATAAGAAAAAAAATTCATGAAAATAAGATTGTCCAAACAAACAGGGACATTTAATCAGGATGTAACATGTATTTTCTATAAACTCTTTTGAAAAGGAAACTGGATATAAGTGTGGTTCACTCAAACCACTAAAACTGTTTTTGTTGTTGCTGTTTTTTTTTTTTTTTTTTTTTTTTAAATGACCAACTGGTATTTACTCTAAAAAGTTCTACTTATCGCTGGCGCCTCTTGTCCAGTGTGTGGATCATTTTCTGAAATCCCACTTTGCTAACGGTGCATCATGTCTCTTTATATCTCTGTGAAGACGTGTCATATGGCGTGACACTCGCAAACACATGTGTAATTGTGCTTTGTTTTGTTTGGCTTACTGGGCTTTTTAATGTAGTTTTAGTCAATGAAAACTGTTGACATTTTTGTAATATTTTAGTAACATTTAGTCATATTGATATTTCAGCCACTGAACACTGCAAACATTTTAGCCATAAGAGTTTTATTGATAAGCATTTGTCAATCTTGTCTATCCTATAATATATTATACATACATACATACACACACACATTTTATTATTGTTGTCATTTTAGTGTTAGTGTAAGATTGATCTTATGATGATGTCATCAATGATGCTACACGTTGCAAGCTGCAGACAGCGGGGGTGAGAGAGGAGCATCTCAGTGTTAGAGTGCGCATCACCCGGCAGAACTTTATATCTCTCCCGGTTTCGACTCCCGCTCGACCGCACCGAGAATGACAATTTTGGAGTTTGTGTTTATTTACCTGGCACGCTCCCGTATAATATGAACTTGAATTAAGGATGAAATAAAGATATATCGCCAAGCTCTGATCTGTGTTTCTATCAGACATTCGAACTGCAGACAGCGGGGTTGAGAGAGGAGAGTCTCCGCGTTCGAGTGCGCATCACCCGGTGGAACTGTTGTACCTCTCCCGGTCTCGACTCCCGCTCAGATTGTATCTTCCGCGACTGGTTGAAGCGGCTCTCACTGCACCGAGAATGACAGTTTTGGAGTTTGTGTTCATTTCATGGCATGCTCCTGTATTATATGAACTTTAATTAAGGATGAAATAAAGATATATCGCCAAGCTATGATCTGTGTTATTTTTTCTGGCCACCAGTTCAGTGTCGGTCTGCTCTGCATCCATCTCCACGCTGAACACCGGAAACTGACATGACCACACGTGCCACTCCCTAAACTGAGACTGAATGGTCATCTTTATTAGCGGTGTAGAAAATGGGCAAACGGCTCTCAGAGAGAATGGGCTGTCACGTCCACACATGCACTTTTTTATTTAATATAATCGCAGCATTTTGCCGTCATATAATCGCACAGGCTGACATTGCGATTGTGATATGATTTATCGTGCAGCACTATTGGCCTGCTTGAATTTTCATGATATTTTGCACACATCAGAGTTGTCGGCCATTAGGCCTGGGCAAAAGATAATACATGGGCGTGGCTGGGGAGCTCTGTAGTGCCACCTTTTGACAAAAGTGGTGGGGTCAGTTTCTTCTAATGGTCACCAAACTTGCTACAAATATTGTTCTCATCAAGCTGGACAACTTTTAAAATTTACAGTCATTAGCTGCGCTCAACAGAAAATTGGTCATTTTAGATTGAATGTGCATATTTTTTTTTTTTATTTTATTTTTTTTTATTTTATTGCAGCCCTGAACTTTGAATACTTCTAGGGGATTCATGTGACTGGCTCCAAACTTAGGCAATATTATGCCAAGACATTGAAGATTCTAAATTATGAACAGATTTTTTTATATATTGAACGGTGTTGCCATAGTGACGCAATAAATTAAGGGTACAAATGTGAAACGGGAAGTTCCTTATATCTTCTGTGCGCATTGTATGATTTTTATGAAAATTAAGCTGTATGTTTGGTGATGGGGCTGATCACATTTATGTGGCTATTACGGGTCACAGTCATCGTGCCACCAACTGGCACCAGGAAGTAAGGCAATTTTATCAGACTTGGAAATAGCCATCTTGTGTTTGCTTGACACTGTGCAGATTTTGTTTTTGTTTTGCAACAATTTTAAAATTGTTAAAGGGATATTTGATATCTTAAATACTGTTGCCATGGCAATTTATTGTGCAAGTGAAAGCAGTTTTTAAAATAAAAATGCTATAGAAGTCTGTTTATTGTAATGAAAATGTATTGCACAAACTTTATAATATAAATAAAATATAATACAAATATTAACTGAAATGTAAAAATACTAGAAAATCACAGCCATATGTCTAACCCAGTTCTGAGTGGCAATTAACATGTTCAGACACCGTACCAGAAATGTCCAATAGAGGACAGCCAAGCTCCATTGTTGAATGATTCCCAAAATACCACTTCTCAGTCCCTCCAGGATTTTGCAGTTCATGTCTAAAAGGGATCCTTCTTTCGTACGTTATGTATAGTCTAAGTATGTGTGAATACGTTCATCAGTTAACTATGTTATGACATATAAAGTTAAAGATCCATTTAAGATGGCTAGCAAAATAACATGTCATGCTCATGAGCTGCTTTTAATTTTAAACAACATCGTGTTAATTATACAGCATTAAGAAGATTGCATTAATTAATTATTCTATGGGAGGACATGCAGTATTCTGACCTAATTTATGTCCTCATTTGCCCAATATTCATTTAGAGGCTATTTAAGCAGTTCATATGAATAACAAATGCAAACTCAAAGTTAATGTACTTCATTTATTTTGACAGTGAACAGAGAAAAAATGCAACATTAAAAGAAATCTAATCTTTAGATCTACCTGTTTTGTCAATAAATAATTATTAAATTATAGCAAAAATGAAAAATTAATCAGTTAGTAAAATGTTTCTAACAATTAAAAATGTATATATTGATTCTTTGAATTCTCTGAACTTTTAAATACTCCTCCTAGGTGATTCATGAGACTGTCACCACATTTTAGACAACATTATGCCAAGACATCGAAGATGCTAAAGTGCGAACAGATTTTTAAATATCGAAAGGCTATGCACTAAATTAATGTTAAAAATAGGGAAACCGGAAGTGTCCCATATCTTCTGTGTCTCATATCTTCTGCGTACATTGTGTGATTTAGATCAAAATTGAGTTGTATTTTTTTCTTGGGGGCTAATCACATGGATGTGGCTATTGTGGGTCACGGTCATAATGCCACCAACTGGCATCTGGAAGTGTGGCACTTACAACAGACTTTGAAATAGTCATCTTACATTTACCCAAATCACTTCAGAATTGTTTAGAATAATGTCAGTTTTCATGTGCCTTTGTTTTCCGGAAGGCACTGGGTAGAAATGGACCCATGGTGCTTCAGCCGGTCATCGCTGCTTGAAGCTATATTATTGTTTTTTGTGAGAGTCACACCTTTAAAGGTGCTGTAAGCGATTTGAGCCATTCTGGAATTTTCACAAGTTGAGCTGTTGGATTAGCCACGCCCCCCCTTTTTTCCAAAACCCTGCACAACAAAGTTACCAAATAAGCTTTAGTGAGACCGACACTGAACAGAAACAGTTGTCAAAAACAACAGCTGGAAAATGAGCCACCAGCTGAGAACTTTTATAAACAACATGGCATAAAAATGGCATTATGCCTCAATAATTTGCTGAAACCACAATACTACAAGAACGTGCAAAATGATTGCCGGGCAGAAAGCATCAGAGACTGTGACCTGTGGACACGTTTTTGTTTGTGGTTAACTGAGTCCAAATCTGTCACACATGAGATCGAACTTTTGACACTGGACAATTGAGAGACTTGTACACAACTATTACACAAGGTGCAAATATTCATTGATGCTCAAGAAGTCAACACACTACAATATGCATACTATATGTAAATATCTGTAATGTAGATTCTGAAGCGCATTACTAAATAAAATAAAAAAAAATGTATCTCAAATTTGAATTTAATTATGAAAGTGGAGTGAACATTTGAGACAAAAGGGGAATCCAAACATATCTTCTTAACTATACTTACTGTATGTAAATAGGGATCCAATACCTGGATCGGTATCTGCTCCGATACTTAAGCTTTTAGACAGATTGGGTATCGGTCTGATGAGCCTGATCCAAATCCTATACTGTGTGTTAGTCATGTTCGTTGCTGTCAAGCTCAAAAGAACCATTAAAGCAGTTCATATGACTCGTGCATTTTATTCAAAGCCACTTGAAGACGTGCGGTAGCTCTGTCAATCTCAAAAGGCTGTGTTTTAATAGATAAATATATAGTATGCAGCACATTAGTGAATAGTGCTGCTTTGTTTACACACACACATTTTTTGGCCTCCACACAGTGTGCAACATTTGAGCGCTACTCACGAACAACATCTCAGATGTAGATGCTCAAAAGTTCAGGTCTCTTATAATATGCATTTAGAACGGCACTGGAGGTGCATTTGAACAGAATTTTAATAAGAAGCTAATTAAACTACTGTGATCTTGCCTACAAACAGACACATACAGGACTTCCTGGAGAGTTTAGAATGTCAAAATAAAAGCGTGAGGGTTTAAAAAGTGCACAATTTAAATATTGTTAAATACTGTTGTTTTTAAATTAAAAAATCTATAATAATATTTTGTATGTATTATTAGTGTCATTATTAGTATTTTTTTTTTTTTTTTACAATTTATAACAATATTGGAGTTCAATGGGTTCCAAAAAATAACTGAATGAAAAGTGGACTGATGTCTTACAACTAAATTGAATAAAAAAAGCAATCTGAATCCTTTAAAGTCCAGATACAAGTTGAAACATTTTTGGGGGAAAAAGGCAACAACAAAAAAACTGCTTCTTTTCTACTGAAGACTTGAAGACCGGAAATACTGTTAATTTTGCTGCTACATTATCCAGTATACTAGTTAATAATAAAGTGTTTCTTAATAAGCTATACATTTATATTGAAATAATGTGTAGTTAGAGGTTTGTGTTTCTTTACATATTAATCCTCTGGGGTCTGAGGGTGTTTTGAGCACTGGAGAAGTTTTGACATGCCTTGACATGTGTGCTTTTTTCAGTTGCTTAAAAACATATTAATGGCTAAAGTCTGATAACACTGTATTCAGCACAAACTGGGCTACAATTATATGTGAGCAACATGTGTGTACCGGTTTGTATTTTTGAGAAAATAACATTTATGCATGGTTTTTGAAAAAACTAAATTAAGTCACTGAAATAAGGCCATATAACACATACTAAACATTTGTCCACAAGACTTTTGAGAACTGGATCTTGTAGCCTAGATTTTTTGCTACAAAATGATGTGAGACCATCCTGATCACTCATTCATACAAAACAATATAGTAATTTAACTTTTGTAAGTGTTAGAAATGTCATATGCAAGGAGGCATGAACTATAATGAATATTGATTGTAATTCACACCTGAGGAGACAAAAGACCCCTCCCCTGGGCCTATCAATGAGGAATGTGACAGAATGAATATGAGGAGACCTAATGATCAAAATCAAGTTTTAAGTTAAAAGTTACCTGACTATACATTTTCTTTACATAAAGACTTAAATTTAGACCTACAGTACCTTTCAAAAGAAGTCTCTTCTGCTCACCAAGGCTGCATTTATTTGATCCAAAATACAGTAAAAATAGTGATATTGTGAAATTTTTTAATTTACAATTTAAAAGAACAGTTTTCTATTTGAATATATTGTAAAATGCAATTTGTGATCAAAGCTGCATCATTACTGCCGTCTTCAGTGTCACATGATCCTTCAGAAATCATAAGATGGTGATTTTCTAATATGGGCATATTTAAAGTGCATTTTACTCATTTAACCTGAAAACATATTTGGAAGCACAAGCTTGGTTTATGATGAGGCCGCATAAACACTAGATAAAATATAATCTAAACTTTTACATTATTTTATATCATATTACATCTCATATTTTTATCATACAGCATGCAATTTAAATACCTGTTGTAGCCGAAACAACATTTACATGTAACTAAAACTTGCTTATTAGGATTATTATTCAAATTGCAATACTCTGAATCCTGGCAGGCAAGTCTGGAAACAGTCCCACTAGTAAAATATGTATGTTTATATAAAATAGCATGTCAACTAATGAAAACTAAATGACTTACTCGTCTGAAATTGTATCCTCGGCTGGATCAAGTCTCTCTTCTAAATACAAACGTTCATCGGAGTCCCGCTCTAATTCTGAGGAAAATGTTAACTCTTTCTTCCTATCCAGGAGTTTCCTCGCCTGTGTATCGTTACAAAGACGCAGAAAAGTGAATGATTTGTGTTTACATTAAACCTCACCGTCGGGGGCGTGTACCATTTGCATTGATCGTCTCAGCACATTAGCGTATGAATAGCGCGCTCTGCTGGTGGGTGTGATCACATTACAGATAATTAGCTGAGCCTGGAGAAACTGTACATCACTTTGTTTCATACAGGTTACACTGCAGGAGAATATTTGTTTTAAATTTGAATTGTTTTATTTAAAAGTAGACGTTTTAACTTTCAGTTCATTTTTGTGACGTGTTTCTGAAATATGCTCCTGAACTGCTGAAAGCTCACCCTTTTTATTTTCTTTATTTAACAAAAGCACAAGGTTTTGTTGTTATTGTGAGTGTTCACAAATAAAAGTAGACCCTTTATAGTCTCTAATGTTTTACACTTATCTGTATACCCAAAAATGACAGAGAATTTTATGTTGTTTGTGCTGTAATGACGAAAAAATCCAGCAGGACGCGCCGGCGAAGAGGGTTAAAGAGTACCCCAATTCAACACAATAATGTAAAGATATTCTAAACTGATTATGCAAAAAAACATTACTGGTATCGGCCGATACTAAGATGTCCGATATCGGAATCGGATCAGAAGAGTAAAAGTATCAGTGCATCCCTAATATTAAACTTCAGATTAATGGTTTATTATCAGCAGTTTTTCTTTGGCTTTCTATCTGGTTTCTGAACAGTAATCTAAATTGAGCAATTCTGTGATTTGTTGACTAAATACACCCATTTTGCCCCTTAATGTTTCAGTTTAGGAGCCAATGAATTCTTAGTCACAGTAGTTTTTTAGTCTGAAGCCCTGTTGTTGCTTTAATATACTTTTACAAAGGTTTTCAATGTACTGTTTTTAATTGTTAAAATTTCCATCAGCATCATCATCTTATGAATGGTTTTATGTTGCTATATACTTGTTTTAGCGATGCAATGGAGACCGAAGACAAAGCTGGCAGCTCACCTGCTGGAAAGACTGCAGATGTGGTAATGCAGCATTTTTAATCTTTGAACGCATCAAATTATGTGCTTCCTTTTAAATGTTTGTGTATTTATAAATGTTTTATGTTTTTAAAAAGAAGGACGAGCCAAAGGACCAGAACTCCAAAATGATCAAAATACTGAGTGGTGAAATGGCCATTGAGCTGCATCTTCAGTTCCTCATTCGAAACAACAACACAGACCTAATGATCCTGAAAAACACAAAGGTACAGCATTCCTGATCGATTTAGCATAGAAATCATCACTGATTTCAGCTGATGTGAATGTAACATGAATCCAACTGACATTATGATGGTCAGATGTTTACATACTCTGCTCCAAAACCAACTGCTCCATTGTGGTTTATTAATTTGTTTAATCCTCAATTTTCAGGATGCGGTGCGGAATTCAGTGTGTCACACAGCGACGGTCATAGCGAACTCATTCATGCACACAGGAACAACAAGTGATCAGTTTCTCCGGTAAAACACACTTTTGCATTGCCTAAAAATTGGCATCTTGTTATTTGATATTAAGAAAACCATCCTGATTGTCTGCTTTTTATTTTCCAGAGAGAATTTGGAGTGGCTTGCAAGAGCAACTAACTGGGCCAAATTCACAGCAACAGCTAGTCTTGGCGTCATTCACAAGGTTAATATTATTACGATGTGCCGCCTCTATAAGCATAATCGATTTAATGTTGTTGTCTTAATATTTACTATTAAAACGTATTTGCCTTTGTATCCAGGGACATGAAAAGGAAGCACTACAGTTAATGGCCACTTACCTGCCCAAAGACACCTCACCTGGATCAGCTTATCAGGAAGGAGGTGGGCTGTATGCCCTCGGACTGATCCATGCCAATCATGGGGGGGATATCATCGACTACCTTCTGAGCCAGCTCAAGAATGCTAGTAATGATGTACGTACACAACTATATTCAATTAAAGTAGATTCCAAAGGTATTCCTTTTTCCTAATTGTCTGTATAATTTATTTGCAGATTGTTCGTCATGGTGGTGCTCTGGGTCTCGGGTTAGCGGCTTTGGGCACTGCCCGCCAAGACGTCTACGATCTGCTCAAATCAAACCTTTACCAAGATGATGCAGTAACAGGCACGTGATGCCTTATTTTTTTGCTTGCTTTACTTGGCCCATTTCATTTCTAGCACTAATATACTATATAAATGGATGCATTTTGTTCATTTAAGTAGAGTTTTAGTGAAGCTCACTATTATGATGTCTGATTGCAGGAGAGGCGTCTGGTCTTGCTCTTGGACTTGTGATGTTGGGCTCGAAGTCGGCCCAGGCAATAGAGGACATGGTAGGCTACGCTCAGGAGACCCAGCATGAGAAGATTTTGCGTGGACTGGCAGTCGGCATTGCTATGGTGATGTATGGCAGGATGGAGGAGGCAGATGCTCTAATTGAGAGTCTTTGCAGAGATAAGGTGAGCACAGAATTACAGTAAAGATGAAATTGTTTGGAAACTATTTCTGTTGTACAGAGCTCCACAAAATGTACTTCATTCACTTTTTAATATATTAGTCTTATTATGAACGATCCAATAGTGAATGTTATTCCATAAAAAAAAAATTGTTTTGTCTTCATCAGTGTTCGAAATGAGCTTTTCCTTTAAGTAAAGATGTCAAGGGGCATTTTTTACCATCATGATGATGTCTCTAATTATAAAAAAAAAAAAGTGTAACATCCTGTGGCAGGGAGGAGGGCAGGTCTGGGTCGTGATGCTGCACACCCGACCCCGCCCTCCTCGCTGCCACATATCCTTTTGTCAAATACTTCAACTGAATCAGTATATTAAAAAATTCATTTCAAGGGCATTTTTGACCCCACATTTTGAACCCTGGTCTTTCTGATCTTTAATCAAGATAAAATAAAAAGCAAGATACTTTTTTTTTTTTTTTTCTGTATTTTACTTGATCTGCCTCTGAAATATAGAGTCCTGCCATAATTTTTTTTTTTTACATATTATAACATATGTGGATTCCATGGTTAATTATTTTTTATTAAAATAGTAAATCAATAGACTTGTATATTTTTGCTTAATTAAAGAAATATTTAACTTTTTTATTTATTTATTTTTTACTATTTTTTTAGTTTCTGAAAATATTTCTGTTTAAAATGGTTAAAGACACCATCACACCTCCCGTGACTTTGCGGCTTTGTGTCGCTAGACTCCTACTGTTTGTCCCTGTAACATTATTTGAGGACTGCACGTCTGGCCATAGCTTCTGAAAATCAAGGACCTAATACTGGTAAAATTAAGATATCATACTAATTTAACAAGGAATCCATTCTCTTGTCTCTAAAAATGTACATTCTGCAGTGTAATGTTTTATAAAATGTGCTGCACTTTTCAGTGCATTAAATCATTAACAAGACGATCAATATTTCATGAATCAATGAATCCAGCTCAATCGGAATGCAGACCATTTCTGACACGCTTTTCCACGCATCGTTGTTTTATTCTATCTATGCATGTGGTTACAGACAAATTATATAGAACATTAAAAATCCCTCATGATGCTGAAATTTCTCCATCTTGCCTGCACTTGTCTCCAGTCTGCCAGGAGGCAGATGATGTGAGCTTCACTCTCATTGGTAGTTGCTTGCGAATGACGCTCATCATTTGCATAAAGTTTACATTTTCTCAACTTTGTCTCGGTCTTGTCATTTGCTCTCCACGCCGATCTCTGTCCCCAACAGCCACGGCAGCTTGTGTCGCCAGATGCCACTGTGCTCTCATTGTAAATATATGGGATTTTTTCGCTTTCTCACACAATTTCGCTGGCGGTGTGTACTGGGCTTAAATCCGATCAATACCAATGTTTCTGCCGGTATTACCTACACGTAAGGCTGATTTATACTTCTGCACTTCAGCGTAGTTGCTAACACAGTGGCTTGCATTTATAGTTCTGCGATGACACAGCCAAGTGCTAGTATATTGAGAGGAAATAATTATACATTTCATAAATAAACAAAAGCAAAGCAATTTGTGGATTCAGAGGTATTTATTAAATTATTGTGGCATTAAAAACAAGTTCATCAAAATATGTAAACACAGAGATTATGGTACAAATTATTTATTATCCTTCTTTATTTATTATCTGACCTCTTCATGAATTCTGTGTGCATTTTCCATTTAAATATTTTTTATTTGTAACTAGTAGCACCTAATAAAGAAAGCAAAAGAAAAAATGTCGACAACACATAGTTTTCCAAAAATGTATGTCCTCATGTGGACAGTGGGACTAAGTTGTGAAATTTGTAAAAATACCAAGCTATAGAAAATGTTTTTTTTTTTTTTCATCAAATAGTTTGTGTCCAGGAGGCTATTCATGATTTTGAGACGTTACAGACATTACACACACTTGCAGATTCATCAACGCATAACATGCATATGTCAAACTAAAATAATTTCATGTGGCCCATGATCTAATTTCTGAAACGTAGGATGGCAGGTTATCGTAATGTTTCACTGAACAATAATTTAGCATTTAGTCTCTGTGATGAAACTAGTTTAAAACAAACGGCCCCCACATTCTAAATTGTACTGATAAAGAAAACAGGAGAAAACATAAATTAGAAGGCTTTTCAATTCTCCGATCACAACACTTACAAAAATGTACCATGGATTTACTTTAATTACTCTAACTATATTAACTATGGTATTTCTAAATGTATTTAGACTGCTGTTTATAATTACAAAAATGCCATATTTCTTTATATAGAAACCATAGTTATTAACCATGGTAGTGAGGAGCATGCATGATTTTACATATGGTCTTATTACAAATTTCTTTGTTAAAACTATGGATATTATGGATGCACTATTATTATGGATCAAGCTCTCTGTTTTCCATCTGTGTTAAATCTATTTTATTGTAATGCTCTCTGATTGAATGAAAATGTAAGTTGTTTTGTTTGCCATCATAAATCCAAAGAGATGACTGTTGTTTAATCAGTAGGAGCCTGATGAAAGTAAAGCAGAACTTAGTCAACACTGTTGTTAATACCATAATTTACATCTGCATCCCAACCTTAAAAGCAATGCTTTAAATGTGCATCTCAATGTGTAAAATATTTTTGATAATTGCATTAGTAGGTGCTTGTGCCACATTTTCAGCTGGCCCTTTCAGGGCACAAATAAAACCTGATGTTGCCCAGACTGAAATTGAGTTTGACACCCCGTTTTAAGCTGTTCCTCCAACGATGCGCGCTAATATGGGTCTGGCGTTGTGGGCTCTTGGAAGCGCACATAACAGCACTGCTGCTGGAAAAAGTCCTGGGGAAACTCTGATTTATAAAGAAATATTTTGGCATACTTTTAATGCTCAAAGCTGAATAAAGTCATCAAACTGATTTTCAAAACAGCAGATGTTCTTGAGTACAAATACAATGTGATATGACAGAAAATGTGATGATATCTTTCTTGTCTGTCTCTGGTTACAAAAGCAGAGTAATCACAACTGTTGTGGTTGACGCAACGTATTTTTAAAGTTTTGAAGAGGTGCATGTCAGACTAGGGCATAGGTTTGATACAGACATATAAAGCAAACTTTATTCCATTGTGTAATCTTAAATGTAATTTTTCATAATGCCTTTTTCTTTTTTTCTCCCCAATTTGGAATGTCAAATTCCCAGTGTGCTCTGGTTCCTCGTGGTGGCGTAGTACGAATCTCAGTTGCCTCCACATCTGAGAATGTCAATCCGCGCATCTTATCACATGGATTGTTGAGCTAGTTACCGCGGAGACATTGCATGTGGAGGCTTCATGCTATTCTCCGCGGCATCCACGCACAACTCGCCACATGCCCCACTGAGAGTGAGAACCACATTATAGCAACCACGAGGAGGTTACCCCATGTGAATCTACCCTCCGTAGCAACCGGGCCAATTTGATTGCTTAGGAGACATGGCTGGAGTCACTCAGCACGCTCTGGATTCGAACTTGCGACTCCAGGGGTGGTAGTCAGCGTCTTTACTCGCTGAGATACCCAGACCCTCATAATGGCTTTTTCTAGATGTTTTTGATGTCCTTTCATGTTTTTCCATTTCCATCATGCAGAACTGAGTCTTTGTTGTCTTAGAACTTTCCACAATGCTATTTTTATACTGTGAATATATTAAGTGTATGGCTTGCTGAACGTTGGTTGTGGTTGTCCATGCATACAGCACACTGAGGTTCTGTTCTATCTCACTGTCTCGGCAGGACCCGATCCTGCGACGTTCAGGAATGTACACAGTGGCTATGGCATACTGCGGCTCTGGAAACAACAAAGCCATCAGACGCCTGCTACATGTTGCTGTGAGTCTCACACTAGCAAAAATTACCAAACAGAAGATTAGTCATACCCCACACAAATATAAACACTTGTTTGTTTTTTCAAGTTTGCTTTACACTGACTACACACTTTTTGTGTTGGCGTGGTTGCCACTTTTATAATGATTAAGCCTAGATTTTACTGTTAATTTATTGTAAATTTGTAAACAAACTCAATGTTTAGTAGCATTGTAGTGTAGAATTGAGAATCAAGAAGCTGTTCTTATTCAGAACTGGATACGTTTTATAAAAGAATACTGTAATCATAATTTTTTTTTGTTTCGTTAATGCTTTTTAAACATCTGCTTTCATCCGTACCAGCACTGAAATATTCCATAGAACACTAAAGTATTCATACCATGTTTCCTGCTCCGCTATGTGTGTGAATATTATAAGAGTGAAAATAAGACAAAGACAACAAATTGACCACACAACAGCAAACATACAGGATGACCAATATTGGGTCATTCCGTGTCAACTTAACCAGAGGTTCCTGGCTCAGTTTTGTTTTTGATAAAAACATATTTTTTTTATGGTTTACAGATTAATATAAAAGATGATTAAAGCTAAATATTAAATTAATTGGAACATTACTCAATAATACATACTGGAGCCAAACTACAGTAAAAAAAAAAAAAAACTTTGACGGGTGTGCCATTTATTGTCTTACAGGGATAATTGACTAATTGACAGCACCCCTTGTTGCAACATTTGCCAATGGCGTGAGTAAAAAAAAAAACGTTGTGTTAAAATTTCCAATGTTGGAGTATATATAACTCCAGAGATATTAAATAGATCTTAATGTCCTTTTAGATTCTGGTTCAGAACAGACCTTTCTTTTTGTATCATAATTTCTTAGGCCCTGTATGTTTAAATCCCAGAGATATGGGGCTCTTAGTGTGGCAGCATCTGTTAATGGTTTAATTTGAATAAATTGTGAATGGTCAACAACCAAATGATGTCACGTGGTATGAAGGTAGGTTTTCTTGTCCAAAAAAAGGCCTGAAGTACCTTTTTATTTAAGTAATTTTGTTATAATAAATGGTGCATTGATTAAAAGCAGGAAGTTGCATTTATTACCAAGAAAATATTATTTTTATAAACTGTAGCATATAGGTAATTATAAAGGGTCTGTTTTCTCAAAAGTACCATAATAAAATAATTGTTTATGGAATCAGTAATGAAGTAAAATTAGGTAGAATCTAAAATCTGAATGAAAATTGTTAATTGTCTTGTGATTCCTACCCCTAGTGTAGGGCAGCTGTGCAGTAGGGGTGTCTGCAGGGTCGAAATCTCCATGCAGTTACATTTTATTTTATACCAAGAGCTTTCAGTGTTATTTTGTGTGTTTTCATTTGGATATGCCTTGAGAAAGAAATTATATGATACTAAAGATTCTCTTATTGATGTTTTGAGTTAAATCTCCAAAAGCACCGGTCTGATTTCTCTCACTCTTCTTAATAGGTGAGTGATGTGAATGATGATGTTCGGAGGGCTGCTGTTGAGTCCATTGGATTTATCATGTTCAGGTATGGTCCTCCCATTCTCACTTGTGTCATTCTCATCAATGCTCCCTGTTGCCTCATCCTGTGGTTAATTTTAAACAGACCTCAGAATGGCCGCTCTTTGAAAGCTTGCCAGCAAACCTGATAAATCAGCACAAAGTGTATACACAGACAAGATTCTGGCCATTCCTCTGGCATGCTCAACAAATATGTTTAGAGTGTCTCTTCAAGTGCTTGTTGCCGGCAGTTGATTTTGCCCCCAATTAAAACCTTTAAAAGAAACACAAAGATGGATCTCTTCATCTGTTGTGCCATGTACCGTTTGCATAATTTTTATTGAGAGTGTGCCTGTGTTCTGGCGTCCTTATTATCTCCCTACAGTTTCAGTAGGGAGAAACCGTATCAATTATTCAGCATATAACTGAAATAAACCCAAATTGATTTGAATTGAAATTGGAATTTATTCAGAATCAAATGATGAAATCGGGATGTATCGCAATGTATCAAATCGTGACATGTTTATAGCAACACACATCGAATCGTTAGGCAGGGGTGCAACTACACATTTCCGAGCGGGTATGCAAAATTAAATTTTGTGCCCAATGTATCTGTCAAGTGAGGGGAGGGGAGTGTCATCCATTATAAGCAGGGGGGTGTTCGAGGGGTCAAGGAGGCCAATTGCACCACATTTTGTATGCCCCTGGTGCCCCCCCTTAACATGGTGCCCCTATGCATTGCATAGCTTGCATATGTTTTTTTCGCCTGTGTCATGAGATGCAAGGCGATACCTAGCTCTACTTCTCTCGTCATACAATTGTTGTGTTTCAATCCAAGTTACAAATGTAATTTATTTGCACCTTTTCTATCCCATGTTTTGGATGTCATGTCCCATGTCACTTCTGGATAAATTGGCACAAATTAGAAGCGAAAATGCAAATTGAAGCCTCTGACTTTTTTTATTAAATGTAATTTAAAGCAGGCAGACAAAACTCTCTGATTAACTTCTTGTTTGCTAGCATTCAACAGCACATGTCTTATGTCTGGGAGTGAAAGCATGTCACACAGCTCTGAGAGATAATTGTTGCCAATCATTTTGATGACACTGACAGGCTTTGGCATTTCAGAATATCCAAAGCAACATTTGATCTACTATGTGATGATATTCTCTGAGCGAATTATGTATTCACATCATTTGTCACTCGACTACACGCATTTTATTGGAATATATTCAGCAAATGTGTTTCCAATGTAGTTTGTCAAATAAAAGATGCATCCATCTCAAGAGAGCGTATTTTATTCGCATTGGTGTTTCGATCCAGCATTTTGTATAAAATATCCCAAAATTTGCATTTAATATACCGTGAATATACGGTAACACTGCTAATTGCTTTGTCTGAGGAACAGATAAAGTTTTGTGGTTATTAACAAAAAGTCTCTCATGGCCCTTTTCCACCGACATGGTTCGAGTTCCTGGCCCAGTGCGAATTCTTGAACTGTTCTGTGCATTTCACTGCAGAAAATGTTTGCAATGGCCCCAAAAGCTTGCTGGTCTCTATGCAGGAACCAATTACGTCAGGGGGCGGATGGCTGGACAGTGTTTTGTCACTACAGTTTTCCAAACAGCAACAGTCGCTACCGTATGCAGTAAGGAGTACTTCATCATAACAAATAACATCATAAGATATGTATGGACCTTGAATGGCACCTTGGACAAGAACTTGAAAAAGTTGATCGGTTCAAGAGCTGCATAATTAGAGCCATTTTTTATATATTTAATTATTATAGCACCACCAAAAGGCAGAGGTGTGCAACTTTTTTTGTGTGTCCTCAGAATGTCCCCATACATATGTGTACCAAATTTGGTGATGTCTCATTTCGTTCATGAGTTATAACCATTTTTATAATAGTGGCTACGCCCACGATGGAAATTTTGGCTTACCGTTTCACAATTAATCGAATCATCAAAATTCCTTTGATAATTCCTCTTCATACTGGGACTCTGCTGAATCTTTCTGCTCTGGTTTGGTTCCGATCGGGCGAACGGTCTAGGACTAGTGTTTTTTTTTTTTTAAACAATCCAAAGTAGCGGGAAAACGAAAGGGCGGAGCAAAATGGTATTCCAAAAGATTTGTCATGACACAAGGAATCACAGGAAAAATTATTTTGTTTCTATGCCTTACGGTTCAGGAGTTATGAGTTATGTTTATTTATTTATTTGTTCACTATAGCGGCACCTATGGGCCGATCGGGGAGGTTCCATGCAAATGGCTAGCCAGTCGGAGTACTACCATTCCCCAAAATTTCAAGTCTCTAGGCTTTACGGTCTGGTCTGCATGATTAGTTTTAAGGCAGAACAATAATAATAATAATAATAATCCTTACAAAAACAATAGGGTTTTAGCCCTTTGGGCTTGAACCCCTAATTATGTGTTATGGCAAAAATATAACCATCTGCTTCACCAATGTTAATAGTGATTCCACTGGTACAATTTATAGAACTTGAAAAAACTAAGCCACAGTAATTTCGTTACCTGTCGTCTTGAGCGTTGATGTTATCTCTGGCAATCTTTTAATAACGTTGGATTGCATTTCTATGTATTTTTAAATATGTCCTCAAAAACAGAAGTAAAAGCTGTACACAAACAGTGTGATGCACCATGTTTGTGTATGGGCAAGTGAGACCACCATTTAACTTCCATGTAGCTACATAAACTGTTACGTCACTGTTTGTGTTTCAAGTAAGTGGAAAAGCGTGTCTGGTTTGCCAAGCCTGAGAACCTAGCAATTTCAGTGAAAGAGGGCTTACTGTGCAGCTCGTTCTGAATCTCAACTCATTCTCCATTAAGCATATTTGAATTGTGTCACGCTCAGTTTTGAGACGTGTAACTTTTGGAATTTTCATTTTTTTAAATCTGAATGCGATCGCAAATACAATTTCGTACTTGGGTTTGGATTGACTTGAGTTTGGAGCACAACAGTAAGGAACACAATAATGGGGTCTCGACACATTTTTAAAAGTTGAACAATTTAAAAACCTGTATTAAAAATACAACGCTTTTAATGGTTGTGCAAAATGCCTTACAAAATTATGAGACACTACACAACTGACAAACATATCCATCTCTGGTACATAGATCAACTAAATGTATATGAAGTGTAACAGTAATTGTCCTAATGTATTGTTCAAGGCAGCAGATTTGTTACAAAAGCTCTGCTCTGTTACTTAATGTTAGCATGCTGTTAGTATGCTAAAACCCTCTCTGAGAGGTCTCATCTGTAAATTCATCACTGGTTGTTGGACGACTAGTCAACCATTCCGACCCATGCCTTGGACACTGCTTTAATTGATTTGGCAATTCAATATTAGGAAAGTAAAAATATTAGGGTTCTGAGCTGGAATCAACACTTGTTTACCTTGAGAGACTTTCAGAGATCATATGTGTATACTTTGTGGAACACATCTAGTTGTCCCATGTACTTTTTCTCTTTTGTTTATTTCGCACAGTCTTGCTCTCTTGGCCAGCAGTGAACTACCCCTCCAACATCCCCTCGAGGTTCTGGGCCAAGTAGAGGACTGCTGAACTATTTTAAGCCCTAAAAAGGCCATGCGATTATTCCCATGATCAATTGGCAATAATAAAAACCCTATGTAAATCCTTCCTATGTTTAGAGTGTGCACAGAGCTTCAGCAATTCAACAGGTTTCTGTCACTTTACTCCTGCGGACCCTCAAACCCTATTTTTCATAGTCATCATAGTTGTCTTGAATGGCGGTGAATGGTGGACCACACAGCAAATACAAATTTTGCTTACCCGTTTGCAAAAACAGCATAATTGTACGCTTTCACATGTTTGCAAAAGAATTAAAAAAAAATACAGTGCTGGATAACAGAATTAAGGAGAGAGAAACAGGCCAAATTTTCTGTCACTCCCTCATCAGCTGTGTAGAAGCCTCATCGCAGCTGTGGTTTTAAAAAAACGTATTCAAGGATAATATAATACAAAGTACAATGTTTTGAATTTACACTAAATATTTCTTAAATTGGAAATATAAAAAAGTTTGCTACATTTACGTTGTTAAAGAAGGCAGAAATGCTTCAAAAAAGGTCTGTGAAAAGAGTCCATTGTAGCTTTTTACTACATGAAAATCAGACACTTACTACATGCTACAACTTCCTCACTTATGGGTGTAAAGTTGTAAGTTTAGCATCTATAGTGTTTATTTTAAAATATAATTTGTGTAATAAAAGGTGTCATCAGACTTTTGTCATTTTGAGTCATTAGGTCAATTGTGTTTTATTGTAACAATTGTATTGTTTTAGATGTTTTTATTTTGTTAGGAAGCCCTCATGATAGCTTTACAATGAATATTAGAGCTGTTGGAGCTTAAATCTTAATCTTAGATTTTTTCCTGTGAAACTGGAAACCATGCAACGTCTTGTTTTAAACTTGAGGTTTTTTTCTTTGTTTGTATAGTTGCAAAACTGTCAAAATTAGTTTCCTCCATGTTAATTTTCAGCCAATAGTTCAAACTATAAAATGTAGATCTTCTATTTGTAAGGGTTCACCAAACTCTAACTTTTGTACATGCAAAAGATTCTCCAATTTTCCTGCGTTTCCATGCTTATGAATGGAAGGGAATAGAACAAAACCTTCTAAAACCATATACAGGTCCTTCTCAAAAAATTAGCATATTGTGATAATGGTCATTATTGAGTGTTTTTGAACACAAATCAAGAATTCTCTTGATAAGATAGATGTTGTATGGCCAAACTCCAAAATAAGCAAGGATGTTAAGTGGGTCCTTAAGACCCAAAGCACCAAATTGTGAGTCCAAAATGTTTCTGAATTCTGTGTATTTTATTGTTTTTTGACTTATTTTTTTTTTTCCCTCCCACAAAGGAATTTTATTATTATTATTATTATTGTTTTTGTTTTAAGCTGCTGGATTTTGTGACATGTTTTTGGTGAGATGTACTGTAGTAATATTTAGGCCTTGCTCATGTTTATTATTTTTATTTTTATATCCAGAGATATGCTAATTTTTTGAGATAGGAATTTTGGGTTTTCATGAGCTGTATGCCAAAATCATCAGTATTAAAACAATAAAAGACCTGAAATATTTCAGTTGGTGTGCAATGAATCTAAAATATATGAAAGTTTAATTTTTATCATTACATTATGGAAAATAATGACCTTTATCACAATATGCTAATTTTTTGAGAAGGACCTGTATAATAAGGCTCAATGAAAACAGAAGAGAGTTCATACAGTATGTGTGTGCATGCCATTTCAATAGGCAAGAAACATTTGTGATGTCTGAATTAATCACAATGTCTTAATGATGGATATTTGTCTGGGGTGAAAGTTTATTTGGCAATAGTTCAAAAGCATCTTCAAAAACATTCCCAGAATCTACAGATTATATTATTATTTTTACATTTTTAAAAGAACTTAATTTTGAATCAATATTAGACAGTCTATATAATTAAAGAACCCTTGAGTAATTCAGAGAGAAATGTATTTGTTCTTTAGTGCAGATGGTAAGTGGATGTGTGATTTAGTTGAGATACTTGTGCTTATCTTGCATGAGTAGAAGTCTTATTTTGACTTTAAATTGTACACCCTGTCGACCAGCTGTTTTGGATTTATGTGTGCCAACTTGGTCCTATCTGTAAATACTAATGTGTTTATTATGGGCTTTATTTTTCACGTCCAAAAATATGTCTGTCGGGACGCTTCGGCATCTATCTTATGCCATTCCATCCCCCAGCCCGAGGCATCACAATGAATCTGCAGTATTGGCTGCAATGAGAAACAAATGCACAACCTCTTTACACTCCTTTTTGGCCACATATGGTTTTCGTGAGGACTTTTTGCTCTGGTGGACTGTCAGAAAATTAGAAATCTCCATCTGAATAACCTGCCATTCAAAGAGTTCTTGTCCGATGTGTATGAGACATGCTACACATAGCTGATGTTTTCATCAGGCTTGCAGTCTTCGTTCTCCTTCAAGAGCAATGTGTCCAACGTAATGTTGGCAGAAGACTGTAGGTGCAATGGGCGACACCGAAGAGGACTTTGGTAATTCACAGGGCTAATCCCGTTCTTCATACCATGTTTCATAAACCTTTTTGAGTTTTCTGCCATGGATGGCCGAAAAGAAATTTTGGTCCTTCGCTGCATTTTTGGAGTACTTGCACTTCTATAGTTGCATGTGATGTAGCGCTTAAAGGCTTCCCGGAATGTCCTGTTGAACAAGGTATAAACCAATGGGTTTATGCCCGATGAAATGTAGCCCACCCATTGAAAGATATCCAACAACTGTTCCACTAGATGACTGTTGCACCCTTCACAGAGTACAGAAGTTACGTTAGTAATGAAGAAAGGACACCACATCACAACAAATAACATGAATACAATCCCCAGGACCTTTGATGCCCTTTGTTCATTGCTCAAGTTTTGCATGGACCTCTTTCCTATGGTGGACATTCTGCGGATTGGGACCCCATCCCCCGTGAAGGGGTTAACGGAGTTTAATGTCCGGTCCATTCTAATTCCATCTAGAATGGCCAGTTCTTCAGGTGGAGAGGTCACTGGCAATTCCTGTTGGAAAACGGTAGAGATCGTGGGCCTTGATGTTCCTGACCTCAAAAGGTAGGCCTTCTTACGCAGTACTTGGATTGTCAGCAGGTTGATAATCATCATAATTGCAAGGGGTATAAAGAAAGCAGTCAATGATCCAAACACCTTGAAATCCCCAAAACCCTCTGGGGATAACAAACAGGTGTGGTTGTTGTTGAAGGTGATGTTGTTTGGATGATCCAAGACTTGTAGCCCTTTGATTGGAATAGGTATTGCAATACCTAATGGAAAGAGAACAATTGTTAAATCAAGTAGAGAATAAGATTTAAATGAACTTTGAAGAAAGTATGACTTTAGCCTGTAAATATGTAAATCCTTCCTTTTTGTAATTTGAGTCTCTGCGCACCATATAAATGAAAGTCCTTTGGCAGCACCCTTCAGTTTTTTTATAAAGTAAATTGCTAAACTACGTGGCTACGTGTGATGGAGCACTTCAAGAAGTGTAAACTCACCATTCATTACTGACAAGTAAGGCATAAATGACACAGCTCGAGTTCTCTTAAACTGGCATCAGCTTGAGTAGCTTCCATAAAACTGAGCTACTGTTGTCTGTTTTTTCTTAGTAATACAGCTTTGTCAAAGTTGTAATACAGGAGTCCGTTCTCATGAATACACAGGTATGTGGTGTTCACGGTCAGTGTTGAAGTGATTGAGCACGAGCCCTGCCTTTCATGGTTGTGAAATATCCAGTTAGATGATTCTAGAGCCTCGCATCAAAGTAGTCCAAACAGTGCGGCCAAAGTAATTATCTGAACTGATGTTAACGAGCATGAATTTGAGGTGTTTACATTCACCCCCATCCCCCCCCCCCCAAACCAGCCTAAATGTATAACTAAGCATAGATCATTAAAAGATAATCTCTTTACTTGTATAATTGAAATTTCACTGTCCAGTCAATAACCTGAGCTATAGGAAGTTTGTATGTTGTTTTTTTTTTTTTTTTTTGGGGGAAATGAGTGTTGATTTATAATTGATTAATCATGAAGAGTTGAAAGACTGTATTTTGCCAAAGTCTTTTTTTTTTTAAGCTATAATTTTACATTTATTACATTTACAGAATGAAACTCTAGATGGGAGTTTATTCCACTTTTTGTTGCCAAATTGGACAACAAGGTTTTCTATTTTGAAAACCTTGAAACCATTTCTTCTTTCAGAATTTAGTCATTTAGTATTTTTGGAATATATGCCAATTGCATGCAATTCCCTGCAATTGTGAAGGCAGTATATTCTATTTTTTTTTAGCAGTTTATATCATTGTTTCTTTATATCTAGTGTGGGGTGCACCCCAGAGATTTTGTAAGGGGGCATAGAAAACTGTCCCGTTCTCAAATCCCTTTTACACATTTATAAATACATTTGTGACAATTCACACAAGAACCAATGTGTGCAATTTCTTTTCCTTCGCCTTTTCTCCTTACAGATGCTGTAAATGATTTTAACCATTCTTGATCTTCCACCTGGCTAGCTGTTGAATTAAACATGCCCCCACTTTCCAAAACCCTGCACTCAAAAGGCACGTGCGCACACACACAAACATAATGGAGACCTTTGTGTTGGAGCAGATGGAGGAGGAAGTATCCCCCTAAGCATTTGCCATCCAACCATGAACATTTCACGGGAGCAGGACACTGTACCAGAACTTAGATGTGCATAAATGGGATTCCCATTTGAGTGCGCACAATGATTGGCTGGAAGAAAGTCTCCTGATTGGCTAAACAAACAATCTGACCTCAGAATGCAGTCATCTTTTCCCCTGCTGTTCACGAGCCTAGGGCTATTATAGAGACAGGTGTGATATTTCAATGATTTCTGACACAAAATAGAGGTGCATTCTGCATGTCTTTTCATAAAAAAGGTCACTTACAGCACCTTTTAAGTTTTGTTTATACTTTTGCCTGGCACCGCAGTGGGTCCTGCGCGCACCGATCTCTATGGCCCATGGTGCTTATGTGGCATCTTGTGCACTTACTGCGTTAACGCAATTCTGGCTTCAGAAGCATTTAAATATAGCGCACAAGTGATATGGCTGACTTTAATGGTGCTTTTCTGTGCTATTGGAGCCTGGCAATCACAATCCTCATCCCTCAATCTTGTGTTTCACGGATTAAAATATCATGCTGGATTTGAATGCTGAGGGCGAGCAAATGTTGGCATATCTTTAAATTTTGGGGTAAGCTATTACATATTAACATTGCTCCAGCAGCTGTATCATATTATTTTTAGTTATTATATTTTCTATTTATTCTATATATGTTTTTCTAAATTTAAAGGAGGGCATGACCCCCCCAAAACAGAACCACTTCTTTATAAGATGCTCTCATACAATATATTGTACCAAAACATATTTATCATACTATTGATTTCATGTAATATGCAGACCATACTGTTTACTGTAACTTGGAACATACCTACAGAGATCAGCCAGACAAGTGCTATCTTAGCCAGCACTTTGGCTCTGGACTTGAACTGGCTGTGATGGATGGGTTTCTTGATTGCTATGTAGCGATCCAAGGAGATGGCGCACAGGTGCATGATGGAGGCTGTTGAGAACAAGACATCCAGAAACAACCAGATAGGGCACAGGAACTCTGGAAGGGGCCATCTAGAGTCTTAAACGTTAAGAGAACATTAAGCACTGATCAGTGGTTCAGATGAATTTGGAAGTAGGTTGAAATTTTATCAGCTGAAATCAGTCAAAAATTCTGAAATTCCAGTGACTGCACCCAGTGAACGTATGTGTGAGCTTCAATTTCCATGTGAAATTTCTAGAGCGGGGCTCCAAAAGCAAGTTTTTGATTGTAAACAATGTAATCCAGTCAAGCGGAATGCATATTTTATTAACGTGACCCCTAACCCAAACCCTAAACCTAATTCTCAGTGGAGTAAAAATGTAATCATAAAGGGAAAATGCAACCTCCTGGTTTCCATGCAGGACCATGTCTTTAAGGCTGCTGATACAACACACTTATCAGTTGCACCACAGGAAAAAAAAAAAACATTTAAATTGTTGCAGAAATGTCTGATGAGAGATGGTGCTTGCAGTGTTAATCTCGTCAACGAAATCCCTGACAAAAATGTTAGTTGATGAAACATTTTTTTATGTCTTCAAAGATGGCAAAGGAGGAAGCTGGGACTGGCTTGATAAACACGAAGACATTTAATAAACACTTTTCAGTGTGTAACAAAATAAAAACAGCCAGCTATGTATGAACATAGACACACAGACAGGCTTCGTGCCTCTCTCTCGTCTGCCACGGTATCCTTAAATCTCCTGCCACCCTTCACTGGAACGCGACATTTGCCTGTGACACCCCCCCCATTTCTAAGGAAGCGTTAAGATGGTCTCCGGGGTGACCAGCACATGCCTGAGAGTGGGACCAGGATGAGGGAGAGGAGGGGGGAAAAAAGAGAGAGAAAGTAGAGAGAGTAGAGAGAGATGGACACAGCGGCACTGGACACGCCGTCGACTGGACCTCATCTCGCTCCTCATTCAAACGCATCCTCATTTTAATCACTATAGTAGGCTATATCCCCAACGTATATGTAATATAACAACTTACATCTGCACAGTGAAGTGAATGAACAGGTGAACTTGAAATAAATTATGCGCTAGTCAGAATATGCGTAATTTGCATTGTGTTACTTTGTGAATACACTGTTTCTGTAAGAAACATGCTACATGCAATTTAATATCCTTTCACGGAAAATTAATAAGTCTCTAAAGCATGAAGAATTCAGAGTACAGAAGGCTAACTTCTAAAAAGTAGCTAATACTTCAATCTATTCATTATTAATTCAGGAGCCCAGTTTTTTTTTCACAAGGACAGTAGGCTATGTATTGTTAATTATATTTTTGATAAATGTTTTTAATTAATTTTTTTTACTTGTATTATTGTTTTTTTTTTAATGGTTGAATATTTGTTTGGTCTTTAAGTTTTGTCAAAACATTTACATTTATGCATTTGGCATATGCTTTTATCCAAAGCGACTTACAGTGCACTTATTACAGGGACAGTTCACCTGGAGCAGCCTGGAGTTAAGTGCCTTGCTCAAGGACACAATGGTGGTGGCCATGGGGATCGAACCAGCAACCTTCTGATTAACTGTTATGTGATTTACCCTACTACGCCACCACCACTCAAAAGAATAAAATAGACTTGTCATAAACTCATCTGAATGTGGTTGATGTCAGGGTACTGAAAAATTTGGTAGCAATGTCTCTACTTCCTGTGTGATCGTGTTCTGGCCAGTTAGAACCATTTCATCCACTTTCTAACATGTTTCTTGTCAAAGGAATGAAGGGACATCTGATGCTCTGGAATAGTTGACTTTGACTCATTAACCCTGGCAAAAGCCACGATCTGTTTCTGGAGACACCCAGCCCCAACTAGTTATTACAAATATTGAAACTTGTGATCATTGCAAGTTTTTCTAAGCCTATCGGAGCCCACCCATTGAAAGATATCCAACATTTGTTCCACTAGATTGCTGTTGCACCCTTCAGAGTATGAGTCATGTAAATAATGAAAATGAAACAAAAAATGGTGGGTCTTGTAGCTCTCAATCTCAGAAGTTCAGTGTTCGATTGTCAACAGGTAGATAATCATCTTAATTGTAAGGGCAAAGATTATAAAAAGCCATCAACGAACCAAAGCCCCAAAAATAACTCTGTATCTTTTGGGCATAATTGCAGAACTGATGCAGAGTTATTGCAAATATTTCATGTATATCAAACTACTGACCATCAATCAAATTAGCATTCCAGAATACATTAGGAATCTGTGACATTTACATAAATGTTTTTTTGGCAATACTTTGTCAGGACCGTTGAGTGAGTTTGCAACGGATTAAATTCAGTTTTTTGTTTTTGTGTGTGTGCTGGTGTTGCGTTTGCTACATCCTACATGCTTCAAGACATATCAAGCCCACCTTAACTGTAATTAGACTGTCAGAAAATGCTTTGTTAATGGAATCGTAATATAAAATGTTCTGATAATCTGCCAGCATTATCTGTCTTCGGTAGACTTTTGCGAAATGCATTTGCGCTTGTTGGTAATGGCTTGTTTGGACGTGGATGTAAAAAAGCAATACTTTTGGAATTGATAAGTCTTTGCAACTCATCTCTTATTTAGTGAACCATAACGTTTTAATATAAAGTGATACAAGCTCAAGTTTAACACAAAAACAAAGAAAAGGATTAAGTGCTTGGAGGCTTTTGGGCCATTCATCATGCTCTTCAATGACGCCGTTTATTTTAACGTCAGACATGAAATGGCAGATAATGGAGTTGGACAACCCACAGCACTCTAACATGATGCTAATGTTTAAAAACTTTTAAATGTCATTTTTTTCAAGTCTGCAATTTTGCAATGTCTTCATGTTTGCACTAATATTATTGCTCCTATGACTTTTTCCATATAAACTAGCTGTAAAAGAGACAATTTCAACTGACCAGCAACCTGCGGTATTTGGATGTGCTGTACAAATCTGTCTTTTGTAACTGCTCTGTTGGGCCTCACTTGTAAGATTGTCTGTATTTCAAACATGCTCCTAAACAATACTGTATCTCTAAACTTGTGGTGTGTGAGCAGACCTTCATGGTTTTGGAGAGCCTATTACCAAATGTCAAACTCTGGCTTTAGTCAGAACACCCCAGTCCTCTAAACAGCCCCTGATAGAGGACTGAGAGGGGTACATTATTACCAGCTGTGCTTTCTGAAGCTTTCTGACCCCTGGATTTTTTTGCATTCATTTTGGATTTGAATTTAACACAAACCATCATAATATCATTAGATGACATTGTATTATAAATTGTCTTCATGAGTTCCTAAGGTATTGCTTATAAACTTGCTATAATTTGAATTGCACTCTTTACAAGGTATAATATGTCTGATCTCTTTCAAGCCAATCAGGGATCATGTGATTTCCTAACAGTTGTGAATTTGGTTAAACAGTTTATGCTTTATGCCTTCAACTGAATTGTTTTCTCTCTTGCCACGTCTTTTGAAATTTAGTTAATTTAACATGCCTTGTTTATTATGTAATATGTCATTTGAACACCCTTTTGGAGTTTTCCAGCATGCTGTCTGGTTTGTTTTTCAAATTTAAAATGTAAATTAGAATTTTTTTCTTTCCAATATGTGGAAAGTTTATGACTCTTGATACAGAACAATGCCCTTTATGCTGGCATTGCATATGTTTTGCGCCTGGGATTTTTGGTCCCAATTCTGAGTGCCATCTAATCCAAATTGAGGGAGTTTTTAGGGCCAAGAGTTTTGGGCTTCAAAGTGGGGGCGTGAGAACCACTGATCTAGACGATCAGGTGTGTGTCGCAAAAAATGTTAGGCATAATTTCTATCTGTGAGACTTTATGCAGTTCTTTTAATCAAGTCGTTTTGTATTTATTGATTGGAGTGTCGATTTCGTATCGATACTGAGGTACCAGGGGCTGGTATCGTACCAAAGCCAAAATGTTGGTATCGGAGCAACCCTACGGCAGTCACTTTGATCTACACTGAAAAGTGTTTTCCTCCAAAAAAAAAAAAAAAACACTCTTACCACATACTTTGGAAAACAATTACATTAGCAAATTGAAAATGGTGTTTTCAACCAAAAACATATTTGTGTGGACTAGGCCTAAGTGTAATCATTAAAAATCTGGTATAAAATGATCAACGTGGGTTTTTCTACACTTTTCGCTGTATGAACACAAGGTAAATTGTTTAATCACTAATCTAAATATATTTTTACCAAAACTTTTTTTTACATTTAAAATGCTTGTGGTGGTTTTATGTGGCAACCGACTTGATGAATTAGTTCTGAATCGGTTAATTGAGGTGGACCATTTAATTGAGTCAAGTTGATTAACACACTAATTCTAACATTGTATGCTACAGAAGTTTAAATTACAATTAAAATATCTCTGAACCCTCTAACACTTGTGAGTTGAAAGATTGCAAAGTAGTCTGATGACACACTCTTTTGGAAACTAAATGGCCAAATAAAAAATTATTTAAAGTAATCCTTATGTTCATGACATTGCTTGCAAAATCACTGTGGATATGTTGTGAATATTTAATATATTGCCCAGCCTAATCTCTGGCTATAAACTGACTAAAGAGACATGCAAAATAAAGAGACGCTCTGCTTTGCCTCACTTTGGGTTTGCACTGCAAATTAATTTCATCATCTAAATATTTCTAATTTTCTCAGAGAAATAAATTTGTAATTTGTTATCAAGAGTACATTATTCTTTTTAGCTCAGCTGTCAATTTTGATCAAGCACTGTGGAGATTTGCTCCATGTTTGCCCATTGACAACAGTCCCTGTCTTCACCTGGTCCACAGATGTGGACTTGGCCTTTGCTTGCAACGAACAGTAAAACCACAGTTCTACCAAAGCATGCCTCTACAGGGTTAAAACATTTGAATTGCACAATTGCTAAAGGTTACTTTTATTTTTGTGATTACATTTAATAGCAAGTTATTACAATGTACGTTAACGTCTAGAATTACTGCTAAGTGTTGTCTAGAGCTATTGCTCTCCTTGTCTTCTCTCTTTAGTCAGTAAATTGTTGCACTCAAACATGATTTATTATTGTACCCCTTCTAAGGTAATTTTATTTAATTACCTGTCAATGCTCATGACATCTGTTAAGCTTCGAGAAGGATCTTTTCGCCTTCAGTGGTTCACCTATAGAACCTATTTGAAAGTATTTCCTGGCCTTTGACCGACTTTCTAGTCACAGCATTCCTTCTGGGACTCCTCAACTCAAAGTTTTCAAGTGTTGTAGCTAGACTACTGAAACTTTATAGAACCAAGCCTCATTATTAACATGTTTTTTGTGCAAAACCCACCCTTTCCATCTCTGCATTTAGGATAATATTTCCCATTGCAATCTTTCTTTCCTTGGTGTCTCTGTGAATTATCACAATTCAGAATAAAGAATGTTTGTTGTCCCATAGATTAAAGTGAAGTGTCCCCAGAAACTGTATGATACTGGCACACTGGTATTAGATGACAAAATAGCAAACCAGGTGGCATGAATTTATGACATTACTATAAAGAACTATAAATATAACTTCAATCATTGGTCACCCTGTTAATAGGGGTGTAAATTGGATTTTTCATCACGATATCTCATCTTGTATCGATTCTCTTGGCCAGTGATCCGATTTTTGCAGATACTTAAGTCTGCCACGATACAATTTCAATTTGAATCGATTCAGGGCCCTGCGATCGATATTCCGAAATGATGTGCCTATTTTACACAATCATTAAAAAATATTTTGCCCTCAAATGCAACAAATATTATTTGAATATTTTATTGAGCTATCTGAAAAGTGCAAATTTAGTATCCACATTGGAACATCCACAACAAAATAAGGTACTTCAGATGTCGAAAAAAATTATACAGATAAAATAAAAAATAACAATCGTTTGATTTACAGGTTATTTTTAACTTAATCCAATTCAAAGAACTTGCACACCCATGACTTGTTTCCAACTATCCGTGCTATTTGTGGTTCTCTTACAAGAGGTTCTCCCGTATTGCGTAAGCTAGCTTACGCTACGGGAAAGATTCATCTTTTCTGAGATATTGAAGCCAAAAAATTATCCTTAATTTTGTATCCATTGTCAACGCAGTGCAGCAACTGCAGACCTTGAGCGGGCTATCTAGCGAGCTCATTGGTTGCTCTGCGGCAACTGCTGCAGCCTATAGGCGAACTTGCGTGAACTCGCGCCCAATGAGAGGCGCCCGCGCGCTCACTGTCCCAAAGCCCGCCAGAATGGCCGTGGCTAGGGTGCATATAAGCGCAGTTCGCAGGCTGGAACCCTGATTTTCATCTCTTCAGCGAAGCTCTTCGCATCTCTGAACTGGAAGCCGCGTCGCCGTTCGAGGGGCATCTAGCAAGCGTGGACAGCGCTCGAAGAAGCCGGCCGTCTTCGCCACCTTCAGCCATCCTGCGAGCGACGTATCCTTTTTTAGAGCAAGCTAAGTTCCTCAGCGAACTTCACAAAAGAGTATCGAGTGTCTTTTTAAAGATGCCACGCACTTCCTGCGGCTCATGACGCGCTCCTCTCAGCGCCGGAGACCGCCACATCATCTGCGCTCTCTGCCTGGGACTGGGGCATACAGAGCACGCCCTCGCTGACGGCGGATGCGACCTCTGCGAGGAGCTTCCGATGTCGACCCTGCGGGCTCGACGTCGAAGTATGCAAAACCGGAGCTGCCGCACCGCCTTCTGTTTCGCCGCGCCGGAAGAAGCGCCGCTCCCAAAGGCTGCCGGAACCGGTTTTAGAAGCGACTGTCTCGCCGGAGCCCCTCCCTCGAGCATCGCGTTCACCCTCCCCGCCCCCCCGGGACGCACAGTTGCCACCGAGCGGCCGCACTGCTGCCACCTCGGAGAGCGAGGCGGAGGACAAAGGCTGCTGTTCCATCATGGCTTCGGACAGCGAGGAGTGGTCACAAGCCTCCTCAACGGCCCAGGAATCCAGCAGGACCCACGCCGGAGTCGAAGGGGAACTGATACGCCTCCTCACACAGGCCGTCGACCGCCTCGGGCTCGAGTGGTCACCGCCCCCTGAGCAGGCTCCCAACAGGCTCGACGGCTGTTTTCTTCAAAGCCGTCACCGCTGGCGCCAGCGTCCGGCCGCTCCCTTCCTGCCGGAACTCCACTCCGAGCTCTCTAAATCGTGGAGCAGCGCCTCTCGGCCAGGACTCGATCCCACGTCTCCACCGCTCTCGCTTCAGTGGACGGCGCCGCCGAGAAGGGCTACTCTTCCATCCCCCCGGTCGAGGATTCAGTAGCAGCACACCTTTGCCCGCCCTCCGCGAGATGGCGGTCTAAACCAGTGCTCCCGTCTAAGGCCTGCAAAACTACTTCCGCCTGTGCTGGCCGCGCCTATTCCGCCGCCGGCCAAGCCGCATCTGCTCTGCATTCCATGGCCGTCTTGCAAATCCTCCAAGCGGACCTTCTTCGGGAGTGGGATGAGAGAGGCAGGCACCCAGAGGCTGTTACAGATCTAAGGAGCGCGACGGACCTCGCCCTTCGCGCCACCAAAGCTGCAGCCCAAGCTATAGGGAAGTGCATGGCCTCGCTGACTATAACGGAGAGACACCTGTGGCTAACGCTAGCCAACATGGGAGAAACTGAGCGCTCCACGTTCCTCAACGCGCCGCTCTCTCCGTCCGGTCTCTTCGGTTCCGCGGTAAGTGGCATTGTTGACTGTTTTTCGGAAGTCCAGAAAGCCACCCAAGCCATGAATCTCTTCCGGCCTCGCCGCGCTAGCTCCTCTGCAGGCCGCCCACGTAACCAGCCTCCTGCACGAGCATCTTCACAGCGCCCAGCTCAACAAAGCCAGACTTCCCAGCGCCGACAGGGCGACACAATCCAGTGTTCGCCCCTACACACAAGCATTACACTTTCCGTGTCCCTATCAGAGAGCAAACATGTCTTATGTGTAGAAAATGTGCCCACAACCCAGTGTTCACCCCTACACACAAGCATTACACTTTCCGTGTCCCTATCAGAGCACACTCGCATAAAGCGGTCACAGCCCGCTCGAGTGTTAGTCAATAACCGCGCCCACGAATCCGTGCGCGCGCCGCTCTGTCACACGACCAGCCTTATGTGTAGAAAATGTGCCCACAATCCAGTGTTCACACATGCATTACACTTCCCGTGCCCCGATCAGAGCCCACTCACATAAAGCGGACACAGCCCGCTCGAGTGTTAGAGTCAATAAACGCGCTCACGAATACGTGTGCGTGCCCATTCTCTGCCCGCTCTGTCACACGGCCAGCAAAAACGTCTCTGTATGTAAGTCCCATGCCCATGACTATGCTCGCGCATCACTTAACAGATGTGACTCTTTCCCCATTCACCTCAATCGGAAAGTCACTCACAGAACAGCCTATCCCTGCTGTCTGCGAGCAGTCATGCATAAGCACAATAAGCGCGCTCACACATTCTGTTCAGCCCGCTGTGTACGGCAATCAGGGCGACTCGGCCATTCACCCTCTAGTGTTACGCTTCAAAGCGTGGGAAGCTATCCCAGGGATATGCAAATGGGTGTTAAGCACAATAAAACAGGGCTATTTGCTACAGTTCGATCGCCGCCCTCCCCGCTTCAGGGCGCGGCTCGAAACTACTGTGAACACGGAAACAGCCTGCATGCTTCGTTCAGAAATAGCAAGCCTTCTGTGCAAAAGGGCCATAGAGAGAGTGCCGCCTTCACTGAGCGAGTCAGGGTTTTACAGCCGTTATTTTCTTGTCCCCAAGAAAGATGGCGGCCTCAGACCAATATTAGATCTCAGGGTTTTGAACAAGGTGCTTGCAAAAAGACCGTTCAAAATGCTTACAATCAGGAAACTCCTCGCGCATGTGCGCCAGGGGGACTGGTTTATTTCTCTCGATCTGAAAGATGCCTATTTTCAGATTCAGATAAATCCCCGTCACAGGCCATTCTTGAGATTCGCCTTCGACGGTCAGGTTTATCAATACACCGTCCTTCCGTTCGGCCTGTCCTTAGCACCCCGTACTTTCACGAAGTGCATGGATGCGGCGCTCGCACCCCTGCGGAGTCAGGGCTTGTGAATTCTGAACTATTTGGATGACTGGCTGATTATGGCACAGTCACATACGGAGCTTCTGTCTAACAGAACAGTTCTCAGCCATCTGAACAGCTTGGGTCTTGCAGTCAATTGGACCAAGAGCTCACTATAGCCCAGTCAGGCAATTTCCTTCCTTGGAATAGAACTAGACTCTGTGGCAATGACGGCTCGCTTATCTACACGACTAGCCATGTCTTTTCAGATAAACAGCCTCTCGCCTCTGAAAAATTTTCAGAGAATGTTAGGTTACATGGCCTCAGCCGCAGCAGTACTTCAGTTGGGTTTACTGTGCATGCGCCCGCTTCAGCATTGGCTAAACACCCGCGCGTCCCGCCGGGCGTGGGCCACAGGCCGCCAGCCGATCAGAGTGACTCAGACCTGTATATCAGCTCTGCAGCCTTGGACGGTGGCCGAATGGTATCAGCGGGGAGTGACGATGGGAGCTGTATCTCGCCGAAAAGTCATTTCGACAGACGCGTCCAACACGGGTTGGGGCGCGGTCTGCGAGGGCTCGCCGGTTTTCGGCCTATGGTCAGTTCAGGAAAAACTCCTTCACATAAATTGTCTGGAAATGATAGCGGTCGAGTACGCGCTCGTGCGCATCCTCCCGGTCATTCAGGGTCACCACGTCCTGGTCCGTTCGGACAACAGATCTGTGGTATCCTATCTAAACCGTCAGGGCGGGTCAGATCCTGGAACCTCTTCCGTCTGACAAAACGCATACTAAGTTGGTCCCAGGGCCACCTGCGCTCGCTGAGGGCGAAGCACGTGCCAGGCCACCTGAACGACGGCCCAGACAGATTGTCCAGAGACAATGTTCCCCCAGGGGAATGGTCCCTGCACACTCAAACAGTCCAGAAATTATGGCAAATATTCGGCAGAGCAGAGATAGACCTTCGCGTCAGAAGAGAACTCTCACTGCCCAGTATTTTTCTCGAAAAGCGAGGACGCGCTGGCCCAGGACTGGCCCAACCGCCCGCTTTACGCCTTCCCGCCCGTCTCGCTATTGCCACAGGTAATGCAGAGGATCAGGGAAACGCGTCACTCGGTGCTCCTCATAGCCTCGCGCTGGGAGAATCAGACATGGTTCCCGGAGCTTACGCAGCTGTCACTGACAGCCCCGTGGCCCATCCCAGTGAGAGCAGATCTCCTCTCTCAAGCTCGCTGCACGATCTGGCATCCCCACCCAGAGCGCTGGGCGCTGCACGCGTGGGTGATCAACGACTACCCGTCGCTTTGCCAGAAGGAGTAATGAACACCATCATACACGCTAGAGCCCCTTCCACGAGAAGACTCTATGCGTCCAAATGGTCGGTATTTTCAAAATGGTGCACCGACAGAGACCTGGACCCACGGACATGTGGGGTGTCGTCACTGCTCGTGTTTTTACAGGAGCTGTTGGATAAGGGCAGATCCCCATCCACGCTCAAAGTGTACGTGGCGGCCGTCGCGGCGTTCGCCGAACCCCTGCACGGCCAGTCACGGGGAAAAAATGAGCTGGTCATCCGCTTCTTCAGGGAGCTAGAAGGATGAACCCCGCGCCCCCATCGGTTCCTATCTGGGATCTTTCTGTAGTTCTCGAAGCTATGAAAGCCCCCTTTCGAACCGCTTGAATCCGTGGATTTGAAATACCTTTCACTCAAAACCGTTTTCTGACTGCCCTGTCATCAGTTAAACGTGTGGGAGACCTTCACGCGCTGTCTGTCAGCGCTGCGTGTATGGAGTTTGGACCAAGTGACTCCAAGGTCATTTTAAAGCCTAGACACGGCTATGTCCCCAAGGTGATCGGTACTCCTTTCAGAGCACAGATTATTTCCCTATCGGCGCTGCCAGCATCCGATATCGAACGTGACACAAATCTCCTTTGCCCAGTCAGAGCACTGAGATTGTATACTGCGCGCTCCGCCTCTTTCAGACGCGCTGAGCAGCTTTTCGTTTCGTTCGGAGGGCGCACCAAGGGTCTCGCCACCTCAAAACAGACACTGTCTAGATGGATAGTGGACGCTATTGCTGCCGCGTACGCGTCAAAAGACCTGCCATTCCCGTTAGGCATTAGGGCTCACTCCACCAGAGGCATGGCCTCCTCGTGGGCATGGTCCAGTGGGATTTCCATTCAGGACATATGTGTGGCAGCGGGCTGGGCTTCCCCCTCCACCTTTGTCAGATTTTACATCTGGAAGTGCCCGCTCTGCAGGCAAAACTACTAGCGGTTTAATACGCTACAGCTCCCCTGGTGAGCTGCACTAATGGGACACATTCCACACAGACCGGCACCGCCGCTCTGTCGTTCCCTTCCCACTATGTGCTTATGTATCACACACACACTGGCCCGCACTCTTGCCGGCCAAATATTATTTCCCCACTCACAAGGGCTCCCCCGGGTCCACTCCCCTGGGGCTCATGCAGTGGATGCTTGGCGCGCACGGCGTTGACAATGGGTTCCCGTAGCGTAAGCTAGCTTACGCAATACGAGAGAACCTCTCGTAAGAGAACGTCTCGGTTACCTACGTAACCTCGGTTCTCTCTAGATGAGGGAACGAGTATTGCGTAGCCGGCCGTGCTCGCACCACAAGCGATTTTCGCTTCATTCATTGAAAACCAGGGTTCCAGCCTGCGAACTGCGCTTATATGCACCCTAGCCACGGCCATTCTGGCGGGCTTTGGGACAGTGAGCGCGCGGGCGCCTCTCATTGGGCGCGAGTTCACGCAAGTTCGCCTATAGGCTGCAGCAGTTGCCGCAGAGCAACCAATGAGCTCGCTAGATAGCCCGCTCAAGGTCTGCAGTTGCTGCACTGCGTTGACAATGGATACAAAATTAAGGATAATTTTTTGGCTTCAATATCTCAGAAAAGATGAATCTTTCCCGTAGCGTAAGCTAGCTTATGCAATACTCGTTCCCTCATCTAGAGAGAACCGAGGTTACGTAGGTAACCGAGACGTTTTCTTGGCTACAACTTCAACAGTTGTAATGAAAAATTCTGTTGCAGTTAACTGGGATAAATGGTAGTAAGGGTTTTGATGTGTAGATGTGTAAAGTCTTATAACTGATGCTAGTGCTGGGCAGCAGGTGATTTCTCTTTCCCTCTTTAATGCTGTTCAGAATGTCTGCATTGTCAAGACATTTCACATGATGGTTGAACTGCTCCATTGTACTTTTAAATGGCAAATTCACATGTAAAATTTAAATTGGTTGCATGCGCAACAACATCGATGGAAGCCCAAATTAATCATGCACGAGAGCTCACATTTTAAGAAGCAATTTGGGTTCACAGACCTTGGGCACTTCCTTGTCCCACATAAAAAGCTTATTTCGCGCTCATAAATTGAAGAGTGTACTAAGTTTGCTTCATCGCCTGATGGAAATGCGTGAAGGCGCATCTTTAAAAAAAAAAAAAAAAAAGTCTATCGATATTTACATCCGATAACATCGGATCATTGATTATTGGATTGATGGATCGTTACACCCCTACATGTTAACTAGTAATTCACCTAAATAAAAATTGTTCCTTAACCGAAATTTCTGGACGCACTAGGCCGAAAACCATAACCGAAAACTGAATGTTTTTTTTTTGCTTTTTTTAAATAATTACATTTTATATGTTATTAGGAATGCACTGATACCGTTTTTTCTATAACTACACATTATTTCTTATATAATAGAGTAGACAGAAAAAAATTACATAAAAAAAGTCTAGCCTATTAAGAAAATCCTTAACAACTCTACTTAATAATGCTGCAGCAAAATAACAGTAATTTCAGTGAAATTCATCAGAGAACAAGAAGTCAGTCCTCTTTGCATATGTTTTTCATGTTTTCTATCTGTACTTAAATGTGTTCGGATCACTTAAGTGTTCACTTTAGTTGTGATAGTATATCAGTCATTTTTTGTTTTTATGACATTTTGGTAAATGGACTAAAATTCACCTTGGAACTGTTTGGTTAAACGTAATTGAAAATAGGGCTCAGAAAATTCAGTAGCATCATGTGTTTGCATTAGAAAACAAAATATCATACAAACGTGGCAATGGCATTCATACATTAAGTGTGGCTTTCATGTCTTATTCCCTATTTGAGGCATCTTTGTGATTTGCTTCTGAAGTTTTATCCCTTTGTCAGAACTGATTAAATATTGCAGTTAATTGTGATTTGAATTACCGTTGATGGAAATAATCTGCTAAAAGTACTTTCCGGTACAGACGGCTAGAGTTAAGGTTCTTGCTCGAGCACAGTGGTAATCAAGCAGGATTATGATTCCAGTAAGCACAAGTTCTGGTCCACCCCCAGTTTGAATTGAACCTGTTAAAAAATGTTTTTGCAGCCTTGGCCCTTAACAATCATGCTTCCTTTACCCTCTATTAAATGACAAACACTTAATTTCAAAAATAGTATCTCATGTTCTTGATGAGAAGAGGAACCGTCTCTCCTACTAGAAAGCTGAGCAACTTTTGTTCTTGAAGAGAAACCTGACACTTTTACTGAAATAGAAAGCAGTCCAATTTGCTATGTGTATAACAATTATATTACAATAGGTTTAGCCCTGCAAAACTTTGTTCTTCACTTGAGGCTACATCTGTCATTTACAGTTTGAGGTTGGTTTTAGTTCCATTACTGCTGTTTTTCACTGTTGTTTTGCACAATAATTTTATATTAAAGTGGAAATACGTTTACATAAACAGAATAGAGGCCCTCTGCCGTTCTGTGTTTTGCCTGTTGTAGCATATTTAAACTTTTTGTATTTGCAAGATGCATATTCAAGTGCATCCTGAATTTTCGGTATTGACCCAGAATTTTCATTTCAGTGCATCACTATAATTTTATGTTTTCAGCTACCAATTATAGTGTAGCTCTCAATTTACTAAGATAATACATTCCGCAAAATTCCACAGATTTCCCCAAATACATCAGTGCAGAAGATGTGAAAGTCTGCAGTTTCCATCTAGGATATAACAAAGGGACTATCGTATAGCCGTGGTTGTGCCAGTAAAACAATATTATATGGATGTGGTTTTTTTTTCAAATGATTTGCTAATAAATTCTACAATATAATATTAGTCCTCAAATTCCCATCCAAAACAAACTCTGAACAAAGGATTACTTACGAAAAAGCACAGTCACCAGAGCGATTGGCATTACTAGAAATCCCACCAGTAGATCGGCCACTGCCAGAGACATCAGGAAGAAGTTAGTGGCGTTTTGGAGTTTTCTCTCGAAGGACACTGCCAGAATGACCAGGATGTTTCCACCAATGGTGGGAATAATGACCAGAATGATGAGCAATGCAGCCCAACGGAGTTGTTGTCCGGACTGGGGGAAGGTCCCATCCTCGCTCCATGTTAGGGTGAGCTCCAGCAGGGAAGCTTCTTGCTGGGACATGATGCTATGGCTAGCCGTGCTGCTGTGGGAACTTGTGCTTTCTCTTTTTCCGGGGGCTTGGCCAGCATTGTAACAGGGTCCCTTCCGATTGGAGGGTGGTGGTAGGATCAACTCAAGCGACACATTCCCATCTGCTTGCAAACATCCAATTTATTGAGCAAAATGGTTTCCAAAGAGTTCACGTCTAAAGAAATGTTGCCCTACGTCTAAACGTTATCTTTGAGACCATGAAGTTTTAACCTCCAAACTGAATCAGACTTTGGAGTGGTCATGTAACAGACGAGGTCCCGCTCATCTGTGTTTTTTCTCTGTCTTTTCACACTGCTGGCTACATGTAAAACAAAATAGAATCATTGTAGAGGTAATCCCATCGCTCAAAAACATGCTTTCATCCACTGTCCCTATCTCATCCTAAACTGGCATATAAGAAATACGATTTTCCTGTCATTTCATTAGTGGTATGGCTTCCAGACCAAGCTAGTAATTAAGCAAGGAAGTGGCTATCAGCAGTGATCACTGAATGTTGACCATATTGGATCATTTGTGTTCCAATCTAATTCAGTCATGGAGGCAGATGACTTCATCTCAGAGTTTGTTTTCAGAATGATCAGTGTTTTTATAATTATATTTTAATTTTGCAATAGTTACTTCTGAGATGATATATTATGTAATGACCATTATGATATACAGACAAATGTTTTATAATAGCTAGATTTGATTGAGAGTTTGTTTTCTATAAAAAAAATTATACATGGAATCCATGTAGATTGTTTGTTAGAAGACAATTATTTGGAATGGACAAATCTTTTTCCTACCAACTTTGTCCGCTGCTTAAAGTTTTGGTATTTGCTATATTAACTATGCTTATTCTTACTGATAATTTACACTGAAAAAAGCCTAGTTTAATGTATTTTGACTTGAATTTGTGCATGGAACTTGTTTTTAGACAAATGATTCAATATACAAGTTAGATTGTTTTCAAAAGCTCTGTGAAATGGGCAGTTATATTTCCCCTACCAACTTTGTCCACTTTGTTTTACTCTTGACTATATTTATTGCAAATCACCATTGTTTAATTTCACCATGATTATTTTTCATGTCTCCATTTAAAACAAAAACAATGAAAAAAATAATATTCTCTCTTTTTTTTTTTTTTAATTGCATGTCATTCGAAACCACAAAATGTAGTCAAATGATATTCAATATATTTTAGATTATTTTTAGAAGCTTAGCAAAATGGGCAAATTTCTTTTCCCTACAAGCTTTGTCCACTTATTTTTACTGTATTTATGACATTAAAATGTCACCACCTTTAATTTACATCATTTCAATTTAAACCCAAAAAGTTAGCGAAAAAGTATTTGACTTTTTTGATTTGCATACCTTCAAATGAGGGTTTCCTTCCCGTTTACATTTTGTACTTAACACTTTGAAACCAGAAAATTGCCAAATAGTATTCAATATATTATTTTTGGAAGCTCTGAAATAGATAATTATATTTACCTTACCATTTTTATCCCAATTTGTTTTTTAACTCTTTTACACTTCTTGTCCTTAGTTTTACTATTCAATATATTTATTACCCAAAAAATGTTTTGTACCATTTTATGTACTTTTTTTTTTAGTTTTTCTGACATTTACTTTTTAAATGTACAGTAAATAGTTCAAGTTGATAGGTTATTTCATGTTGCTTTATTTAAAACAAAAATAGTGATTAGTATTTAATTATTTTGATTTTCTTACCTTCAACTCAAACCTGAGGGTTTCCTCAATTCATTCATTTAATTTCTCATTATTCCTTGTTGTTTTTTCGCTCTTGTAAGCAAGTGTAACTTCATAACCAGTGCTTCCACACAATTCCTGATGTTTAAAAGATCCTCAGATTGTGGCTTCTCTTTGTGTACGAAAAACAAAAAACTTTTATTTATTTTTTTATGGGAAAATATAAATTTGTCTGTGTTTCATGCTGAATAAATCCTTTGAGTTGGACAAATCCCCACATCTTATCCTCATCACCTATCGTGATCGCAGGTTTAAAACTTCCATGCGTCATATACCTCTTCCACTCGCATTCTGCCTGACAGTCGTTCTATCGCACTCTCTCTCTCTCTCTCTCTCTCTCTCTCTCTCTCTCTCTCTCTCTCTCTCTCTCTCACTTGCTCACAAGTAAAACTTGGACAAGCAGATGAATGTGTCGACACTGGAGTAGTTCCAGCGGTCTTGGGAGGTAATTTCCTTTAACGCAGCGGAGCAGCTGTTTATATTTGTCACTCACAGTCTTTCTCCATTGTTGAGGGCAGATGCTTGTAGGTTAGATTGCTGTTAACTGGATGAGCTGTTTGTCAATGTTGTTCACATAAACGACATTTGATGCTTCAAATCTGCCTAGTTTTGTCCCTAATGAGTTAATATATCCCCTTTGCTCAGGTGTTTGACATTTCATTTTTTAAAATGAGGATGATGTAAAATATATTGAGTACAGTTGGTTGCTGCCTTTTCTTTATTTGTGTGTACATCCATAAACACAACGAAACAGAAATTTAAAGAAAGGCATTTTTTGTAAAAGATGTCCCGGAAAAGACATGCTGCCTTGCCGTTAAGCTTTGAAAATCTCAAGACTTCCATTGAGTATCTCCCCAGACTTCAACCATGAAACACCCAGCTAATATTCTTCAGGTGTCTCCATATCCAGAGGGATTGTCCATTCACACCCTCCGAATACTAAGAGGGGTTAGTTGAATGGATTATCTGTTGTATTTTGAGATGTATTGACTGAGGACTTTCCTCCCACTTTTACCTTAAATTAGTTGCTCCAGAATTATAGTGGAGAGAGGTCTCTCTGTGAACATCATTTTAGGGGTCTCCTCCAGTGCTCCCTCCCATTACTACAATGTGTTCAGGCTGCACAGGTCTGGGCACATCTGTGAAATTAGACGTTGAAGCTTGTAACTTAAAACAAACATACAAATATATTTATAAAATAAAAATAAATATTGCTATTTCTTTACAAAACATTTTTAAGGAGACCCTTTATTACTGTTTAAAAAGCATCAAAGTATGTTGAGTGCTCCGATTGTGCAGGGCTATAATCTCGGTGATTGTGACTACTTGGAAGATTTGAATGACATTAACTATTAAATGGTGAACAAGGTATTATAAAAAATATTATTAAATTACGGTAATAAATGACATCTGTGGTTGCCAGAAATTCACAGTAAAAAAATAGTGACAATTTGAGACATTAAAATAATCCAATAAACATTAACTAAAAACATAATGTTAAGTTAAACACACCAATGTACATAACTGATATAAAAAATAAGAAACCGATATTTCAATTAAATTCAATAAAATGTGATTGGACATGCTGGGACTTCTGGGGATGTCTGATTATTTTTTTTTTTTTACTCATTATTTTTACAGTAAAAATGTATCAGTAAAATTTTTACTTTAGTTTCTTTTAGTTAACTTCAAGGTAAATCATACTTTTCAATTATGGTGTTTCATTTGAAGTTAACTTTACATTAACATATGCTTTGACTGAACATGCGGTCAATTTTGAAAAATAGATACTGTGGTGGAAAAGGCAGATAATGTATTGTAAAACCATTGTTACTATATGGAAACTACAGTATTACTGTTGTAAAACTGCTTGGTTGAGTCAAAACCATGATTTCTGAAAACCAAGAAAACCCTGGTGACAGTGGTCATCGTTACTTCAGTCATGATTACTATAATATTACTATAGTAAATCCATGGTTAGGGAAAAAAACGTCTCTAATTACTAAATCAATATTTTAACGTAATTACAGCATTATTATGCTACGTGCATCAACATACATTGAATTTCAAAAGCATCTCAACATATTTTCAACATTTGGAAGCTGTACATCACTAAAGAATTAGTGGATTCCAAGATGGCGGCGCGGTAGCACGCAGCGGCCACTCCGGATCCACAATGGTGCTATTTTTGTTAAAAAAGCCGGACTTTTGCAACACATGGACATCGGAGCAACCGGTGTTCGTGTCTACCATCGCCAGACACTACTGAAATATAAGACTCATGCAAAAACCAAGCTGCAGGAGGCGCTACGCGTACTCGGCTTGCTGCGGAGACCAGGCCTCCAGCCCTCGGCGTCGCCTGATGCCGGTGGCCGGGGGAGAGGACGTCGTCTGATGCCGGTGGCCGGGGGAGAGGACGTCGTAAGCGGTGTGCGAGAAAGCGGAAGCGCGGAAAGAGGGCGGGGGTCCATGCTAGGCTAAAAACAACCCTAGCCGGCTGGCTCTCCCGTCTATCCTGCTCTCAAATGTTTGCTCCCTGGACAATAAACTGGACTATATCCAACTCCAGCAGGCTACGCAGCGTGAGTTTAGAGACTGCTGCGTCTTTGTTTTCACGGAGACGTGGCTCAGCGACAGAGTTCCGGATGCCGCCATTCAGCTAGACGGGCTCGCCTCGTTTCGTGCCGACAGAAATACAGCTCTCTGCGGTAAGACTTCGCGGTGGTGGCTTGTGTGTTTACATCAACACGAATGGTGCAAGAACTCTATGCTAGTCTCTAGTTACTGTTCATCGCTGTTGGAGCTTGTGACTGTTAGATGCAGACCTTTTTATCTACCACGGAATTCACCACTGTTTGCATAACCGAGTTTACATTCCCCAGCGCTAACGCTAAGGAAGCGCTCTGTGAACTGTATGGGGCTATGAGCTGAACTGCAGAACGCTCACCCCGACGGACTGTTTATTGTCGCCGGAGATTTCAACCATGCAAATCTCAAGACAGTGCTCCTAAATTCCATCAGTATGTGGACTTTGCAACGAGAGGGCTAACGCGCTTGATCTTGTTTACACAAACATCCCAGGCGCTGCACGGCGGAGCCCCGCCCCCACCTCGCTACTCAGACCACATCTCTGTTATGTTAATTCCAGCATACAGACCGCTCGTCAGACGCACAAAACCGCTTCAGAAGCAGGTGAAAACCTGGCCAGCAGGAGCCATCTCTGCTCTTCAGGACTGTTTTGAGTGTACTGACTGGCACATGTTCAGGGAGGCTGCAACATATGGCGATTCTACCAACTTGGAGGAATACACAGCATCAGTGACCAGCTACATCAGCAAGTGCATTGATGATGTCACTTTCTCCAAGACCATCACCACACGCTCCAACCAGAAGCCGTGGATGACTGCGGAGGTGCGCATGCTGCTGAGGTCCCGAGACTCTGCCTTCAGAGCAGGCGATAAGGCAGCCCTAAGAACAGCTAGGGCCAAACTGTCACGGGCAATCAGAGAGGCAAAGCGCGCTACGCCCAGAGAATCCACAGTCACTTCCAGGACAGCGGTGACACGCGCGCATGTGGCAGGGCATCCAGGCCATCACCAACTACAGGACAACATCAGTTGCCTGTGACAAAGATGCCTCCCTTCCAGATGCGCTGAACGACTTCTACGCTCGGTTTGAAGTGCAGAACGGCGTGATGGCGAGGAAGTCCACCCCTCCTCCCAACGACCAGGTGCTCTGTCTTACCACGGCAGATGTGAGGAAAACTCTACGTAGAGTCAACCCACGGAAGGCTGCTGGACCAGACAACATTCCTGGCAGAGTGCTCAGAGGATGTGCAGACCAGCTAGCAGATGTTCTTACCGACATCTTCAACATCTCTCTGAGCAGCGCCGTCGTTCCAACGTGCTTCAAGGCCACCACCATCATCCCCATGCCAAAGAAGTCTTCAGTGTCCTGCCTCAACGACTACCGTCCAGTCGCACTTACACCCATCATCATGAAGTGCTTCGAGAGGCTGCGTCATGAGGCAGATTAAGACCCAGCTGCCCCCTCACTAGACCCACTGCAGTTTGCGTGATCGTTCAAACCGTTCAACGGACGATGCCATCACTACAACCCTCCATCTGGCCCTCACCCACCTAGACAATAAGGACTCATACGTTCGAATGCTGTTCATAGATTTCAGCTCAGCATTCAACACAATCATTCCCCAGCACCTGATTGGAAAGCTGAACCTGCTGGGCCTGGACACCTCCCTCTGCAACTGGATCCTGGACTTCCTGACTGGGAGACCTCAGTCAGTCCGGATCGGGAACAGCATCTCCACCACCACCACACTGAGCACTGGGGCCCCCAGGGCTGTGTGCTCAGTCCACTGCTGTTCACTCTGCTGACTCACGACTGTGCAGCAATGCACAGCTCGAATCACATCATCAAGTTCGCCGATGACACGACCGTAGTGGGTCTCATCAGCAAGAACAACGAGTCAGCATACAGAGAGGAGGTGCAGCGGCTGAAGAACTGGTGTAGAGCCAACAACCTGTCCCTGAATGTCGACAAAACAAAAGAGATGGTTGTTGACTTTAGGAGAGCACAAGGTGAACACACTCCGCTGAACATCGACGGCTCCTCTGTGGAGATCGTCAAAAGCACCAAATTCCTTGGTGTTCACTTGGCGGAGAACCTCACCTGGTCCCTCAACACCAGCTCTATCACCAAGAAAGCCCAGCAGCGTCTCTACTTCGAAGGCTGAGGAAAGCACATCTCCCAACCCCCATCCTTACTACATTCTATAGAGGGACTATTGAGAGCATCCTAAGCAGCTGCATCACTGCCTGGTTTGGGACTTGCACCGTTTCGGACCGCAAAGCCCTGCAGAGGATAGTGAGGACAGCTGAGAAGATCATTGGGGTCTCTCTTCCCTCCATCAAAGACATTTACAAAAAACACTGTATCCGCAAAGCAACCAGCATTGTGGACGACCCCACACACCCCTCACACAAACTCTTTACCCTCCTCCCGTCTGGCAAGAGGTACCGAAGCATTCGGGCCCTCACGGCCAGACTGTGTAACAGCTTCTTCCCCAAGCCATCAGACTCCTCAATACTCAGAGACTGGTTTGACACACACGTGTCCTGAGTTGCACTTTAATTACTGTCACTTTATAACTGTCTGCTACCTCAATAACTGCTATGTGCATAGAACATTATCTCATAGTATGTTATGTTTACATTTTTAGAAACTGTCATCTTTTTGCACTACTGAGTACTGGTCGGCGCTGCACTGTCTATTGTCCTGTTCATTGTCAGTAATTTGTTGTACTGTCCTGTACTTTTTGCACATGTTTGCACGTGCACTTTATATAGGTATATATAGGTAGTTTATATAGGTATTTTATTTCGTTGTGTAGTCTCACGTGGTCCTATGTTGGTCCTTTGTTGTTTTTATGTAGCACCATGGTCCTGGAGGAACGTTGTCTCGTTTTGCTGTGTACTGTACTAACTGTATATGGTTGAAACGACAATAAAAACCACTTGACTTGACTTGAAAAGAAGGAACCTTGCTATTAAAATGGATACGAGAAGGACATCCGGGATGTCGTGGCTCGAATGTTCTAATCATACGCTGAAATCCCACATCTTCATCAACGGAGTATGGCAACATAACTTCATATCAATGAACACCACAAGAGTTTTGGTTGTTTCATATCTGTCCGAATTAGCACTGAGTGCCCGCTTAAAAATGGAAGGGAGTGTATGCAGTTTCGGCTCACCTGCGGCTCCGTGTCTTTTTCGGGTATAGCCGTACATGATTTATCATATATCAATGTATTACCAGTATACAGCACTTGCTTCAAGCGACGTCTGCAAACAATGCTGTTTTGTAAACACTTTTTTTTGACCATCGCTGTTATAATAGACTGCAAAAGGAAAATATTGCCAGACAGGAGACTTGAATAACGCAGGGGGCTTCTCTATCAGTGGCTCGTTTTCTCCACTTGGCGCTTGCCATTTTCAACTACACACAACACGTGAATTATATTGATGTCATCAAGTTGACCCACGAGAAACAAAGGCAGAGCATATCCATTCAGGTGCATTAGCGGTAGTTGTAACCGTGTGTGTCTATTTGACGCGCTGCTTTCTTCACCAATATGATTCCAGATGCGTCAATAACCTTGAAGGGAACCGCGGTGCCAGTACTTACGAACCATGGATTGTATGGTTTGTTTTGTTTTTTTACTGAAAACCGTTACGACCCTACTCTTTGTGTGTGTGTGTGTGTGTGTGTGTGTGTGTGTGTGTGTGTGTGTGTGTATACTTTGACTGGTAGTGTACAAGCACATTTTTTGCTCATGGTACTTATATACTTATTTCAGGGTTAGTCAATGAGAACATTTAAAATTTAGTGATTCTCCGATTTTCCTGTTTTACACCACCATAACTCGATATAAAATTGTCTTTCAAGCCTGTGTTTATGCAAAATAATTGCAAAAAAATGTGTATGCTTTGATAGTATACAAATAAAAGGCTTTAATCTCCATTTTCCAATGGCTCTTGAAGCAGGGCAACTTTTGTTTGTTCATTTTTCTGTTAGATTGGACAGCGTCTGGCAAAGGGATTCTGTTGAACTGCACTCCTCAGACTCCTGCAGTGTGTCAGGCTTCACCTGTTGTTTATAAAAGTTAACAAGAAAAAAAACTTGAAGCAGACAAAAACAATCTTATGAACAGGAGGTCGTTTTTTCCCTTCTCAAGTGGTTTCAGCCATAGATTGAAGGTGCTGTCAAGGTAAAAAAAAAAAAAAGACTTTTGCTGCTTTTTCCATTTACTTAATTAAATCTAATGCAACAATTCTAGAACATTTCGTCACAACTTGATTTAATTCCGTTCTATCATTTAAATTAGTGAAATGGAAGTTTACTTGATCTTTTTGACTTGGGACTACATGAACATTTTTGTGGTGTTAATGTAGCATTGATGGAACTGAGAAGGGGATTTCCTTTTTTAGCATGCTTTTCATGGGACTCAATAGGTCGATAATTTTTTTTTTTTTTAATTAAGTTGTGCAAGATCAATATAAATGGTGTCTTAGTGTTTAAAGTTTTGTTATGTTGAGATTTAGAAAAGCTTTGTTTGAGTTTTGGGAGTTACCATTATGGCAAGCTTTTGCTAATGACTAGGACCTTTAGGTCACACATTAATGAATTGTTAGTTTAGCAAATGCTGTGCTAAACGTAGCATAGTTACTAAACTGCTTTCTGTAATGCTTCCAACTAGCTTGTATGTGGCATGCTAACATTCATTTTCACCACTTAGTAAATACATTTATTTTTGGGTTTACTTTATTCAACTAGGTTTTTTCTACACAGTGTTTGTGTTGATTACACAGTAATTTAAGTTAAATGGAACTAGTGTCCACGATTGAATCAAGTTCAGTCAAAGAGTAACATTTAGCAGTTCTTTAACAAAAATACATGTGCTTAGGGCTGCCCCTGACTAAAAATGTTCCTAGTCAACTAGTAGTCATTATTTTAAGCCATTAGACAACTAGTCGTCGCACATTTATGATATTAATTTAACTACATGAATATATATTTTGGGGGCATCAGAAAATGTTTTGAGTTCCAGGGTTGAGAATGTTATCAGTGACATTGCTAACACTATTCTACATTACAGAGAAATACTAAACCATAATAATGAGCCTTTAAAATACAAATTTTACAAGCGCACACAAAGCGAGCCACATCGACACCGGCAAAAGTGGTAATGATTCTGAATGTGTCCCAGCAAGGAGACTGTCTGAACATTTTGTTAATTTATTAATATAAAAAGTGTAACATCAGTTAAATCGCACAACTTATGAATTTGTATCACCAACACAATAACTTGATAATATAAATAAAAAACAGCCTTTTGTTAAAAAACGAAACTGAAAAAAAAAAGTTTATTTTTAAAACGTAGCTACTTGCATGGTTCAAATGATAAGCCATGTTTGAGGTTGATGAATGGAGTTTGCATGTCACCTTCTTGGAGTCATCCTTTACTCTCTCAAAATTTTCCCAAACTCTGGATTTCCTGGCCGACATAATTAATTACGGAAAGGACCAGCTGTGGAAAGGATCATGTCTGTCCGTCACCGACTGCGTGACTTCACCACTTCCTGTAGATTTTTTATTTTTTTACACGCCCAACTGACCAATCAAAACTTGGTCGACCAACGTTTGGTCTACTATTTGGGGGCAGCCCTACATGAGTTATCTTGATGACTATTAAGTTTGCTCTTTGCGAAGTGTTTGCAATGGACAAGGCAAAGTACTTGCATGTGGTTAAATGTGTAAATGTGGTTGTATTTTGTACATTACAGAAAATTCAATGGAATTTAAAAATGTAATTTCATGATTAACATTTTGCCAAGTGTTTGTGAAAGAGATCAGTAGCTTTTGAAAATATGCATAATGATGTAATACCATTTCCTGTGTAATGTTGAAAGTAAATGTTGAAGTAAATGAGTAATCAAGAAAATCTACATTTTCTTGATTACTCGTAAATTAAAATGTAAGTATGATACGTATGTGAAATGTATACTATTTACACCAACAACACATCCACAAGTTGAATTTTTACTGCGAGATTTGGTGAGAGATTAAAAAGGAAAGTACAGAATAATTCAGTGTTATAATTCAGTCAAATGTGGAGAGGAAAGTCAATTTGGTATATTAAAGTAGTTTTTTTAATAGTCGACAAGCTGTTGCAGATTGAGTACTCTATTTATTGATTATTCGGGCACATTCCTATTTGGAAGTAGTTAAAGGGTCTAGAGAGACTTTTCATTTTTGGGTGAAGTATTCCTTTTAATATCAAAATGAAATATTTTTTCCAATTAGAAAAGTAGAATTTTTCTTTGCCAGGTGTAGTACCTAGTAGTTCTATCTATTCTACTTTGCAAGTCAACATGAAATCAAAATATTCTGTCTAAATACACATTCCTGGTCTTATTGTACACAATATATTGGTGCATGTTTCTCATAATGCTTTAGGAAAACTAATAATTTGCTCCACCTCAAATCCTGCTTGCTTTTTGACCCTTTCCCCTTCCACCATATGGCACCCACATTTCACATTCCAATACATTTCTAGATGGATAAAATGTTGTCCCGTCTTACATTTATTTCTTGTTAAATATTCAGTTTCACTCTAAAATACATCAGATTATGGAATTAAAATATTGTAAATGGCATTTCACATTAACCCATTCCTGCTTGAGCCCAAAATTCCGAAAATTCCATTCTGTGCCAGAATATGATATTCATATTATATTCATATAACATCAAACACCTGAACTGAATATACCATATTGAAGAAGAACAACTAGGGCTTTCAAATTATATAAATATATTATTATTTAAGGCTAATCCTTTATCAATAAGATTTCACACAGCAATTTTTACAAAAGCTTCTCCAGCCAACGTACTTAATCAGACAACTGCGTTTTCAACCATTTTAATTACAAGCTAGAGGGAAACTTAGAGAGTTTATTACACCTGTAATAATACATTGAGATTCCATCTGAAATTGAAGGACACAAACACTGAAATAAATATACATTATGTGTTCAATAAAACACACACTCGGCTGAGGGCCAAGACTGAAAACAGTTCCTATCGCAAACCAAGCAAAGTCTTTTGCCATTGCATTCCGGCATGCAACAAGCTACTTAAGATTTATTTTCAGTCGTACTTTTCCAATAGCATAGCCAACATCTCTTAGAGGACTCTTCAAATTTAGGGACATGGGCTGTGTGGAGTGATGACCAAGGAGGGACTACAGGCTTTAGTGTATGCAAAGGAAAATTGCGTGAATATGGATACCTCCCAGTTGGAAGGTTTTCTTTGAAATCTATCTGGGTTAAGTTCACCGGTCCACGCTCATTCCCTGGTGCTGCATGAATGTGTTGCCATTCCTTAAACAATATGAAACTATTGATGAAGGCAATGTCTATGAAGCTGAAAAAAAGAGTCTTCCACCTCTTCTGAGTTTTTTTAGGATGTCGTAAGATTTTATTTGGTCTGACCTATCAATACCGCCCATGTTTTTGTTATAATCGCTGATGACAGTGGGCTGGAGGGCTACTTCTTTTGTCCATTTGCCATAATTTTTTACAAACCTAGTAATTTCAGTTGAGCCATTCACATTGTGTAAATTTGAGAGGCGTGTAACTGCACACGTGTCCTTCCACTGAATTACAAGTATATTCCTCTCAATCCTACACCACCTCATGAGCTGTCTTGCATTCCCATCTTTTGATGTCTTTAAACTCTGCAGGAAACAGTTTACAATTTACCCTGCATGTCCCACAGGCATTAATTCCCATTTCTAACAACTTAACCATAAGAGCTGGGGATGTATAAAAGTTGTCAAACAAAATATTTTGGCCCTGGTCTTTGAATGGCTGCAGTATTGATTCAACTACTTTGGTGGCCAAGTCAGTGACACGCCCATCGTGACTACCTGTGTAAACATTAAAGTCAAGAGTATACCCAGAGTCTGATGTTGCAATTACCCATAATTTAAAACCCCACCGAGTAGGCTTGCTCTTCATATATTGTTTAAATCCTGACCGAGCTTTAGACTTGACCAAATGTTCATCCATTGCAAGATTTTGGTTAGGCTGAAAGAGCTGCTTGCCTTTTTGTTTGGTGGTGGTCCATAAGATAATGCAACTTCCTAAGGTGATCCTGATTATCCTCTGTGGTAGGGTCTACAACATATAGAGCTGCTAAAAGTGCTTTGTAGAAGCCATGCAACATAAATCCACTCGCCCACGGGCCCTGAATTGACTTGGTACCCCAATGACGATGGGAATTAGGGAGAATTGAAAACCCCATGTATATGAGCAACGCTAGAAATTAGTAAAATTCTTTGGGGGTCACCTCCATCAAGCTCCTTGGTAGCTGGAAAATGACGGGCAGTTTAGGACAAGCTCCCGCCCCTGACGGTTTGTAAAGCTGCATATCTCAGCAACTACAGCCCGAGTAAAAACAGCATGAAAAAGTCAATTTTTCACAACATCATATTTGAGGTTGACCGCACAGCCTGATGCATGCTACCTAGGTCAATGCCGAATGGATGGCTAGGCTTAAATGGAGAGGTGTTGGTGCCTGTGAATCGATGTCATAGTACAAAGGATAGGAAACTGAGTCAGGGAAGTGTTTACGCTTTCTAGATGACTTGGAATGTGTGCGAGAATGGCTAGCCATATCCAAAATAATAAGAGAAACAGTGTTAGTGTTACTGTGAGTATCAGTCATATGAGAAATAGAAACAAACAATACATATACATATATACACATACATACATACATACACACACACGCAGTTGATGGTCTTGGCTGGGGATCAGGTTCCATCTCATCCTCCATCTCCTCATGGTCCGGGTGTTCATGCCGTAGTTCCTGGTCCAGCAGATCTTCCTCCTGTGTGCTCATGCCCTCAAAAGCAGGGAACCATAATCTCAATCCATCTCTACAACAGGAAAAAGTACACAATTGGTAGCCAGCAGTTTCTGTCAGTCTAACCAAAATGTCCAACTGCAAACAGCCCCCTCATACTTTCCTTGTGAACAGGAAGCTACACACAATCTAAAATCATATAATGTCTGTGTGATGGATGGGTAAGGCTATCTGCTAAATTATAGAAATATATCTACTTTTTTTTTTTATTACATTGTAAAATCAACGAGCTAGATAACTTATCTCACTAGCAGGCCAGTTTCCAGGCAGATCTGAACAGCATCAAGGAAAATATCTGCTCTCTGCCTCACATTATTTTAGGTGGGTTTTTAATTGACAAAATTGGCCAAAAAAATTATTTATATTTAGTTAAAAATGTATATAGTATTGCTAGCTAATGTTTATTTAGCTAGTTTCACAGAAAATTCTATAAAAAGAGGCTCGCCGATGACGGTCATGTTTTTTTTCCAGAAAAAAATTGTTAGCAGCACTATGACAAATAAATGCTTTGTAACTAAAAAGGTTTGACTATCCACAAGCAACAAAATTGGCCAAAAAAAGTTACTGATATTTAGCAAAAAATTTATATAGTAATGCTAGCCTTTTTTTTTTTTATTTTTATAAAGTTTCACAGAAATGTACTTAAAAATAGTGGCTAGCTGCCTGTCCGATGAACCAGACGGTCATGTTATTTTTCTAGAAATAACTAGCGTTACTCCTACAAATAAATGCTTCGTAACTAAAACGTTTTGATTTTCAATAGACAAATGTTAAATAACATGTATTACCTCGAACGATTGCCTCAGTTTTCAATTTGAAGCAGTAAGCCCAACACTGGAGGTAATCTCCCGGGATATCCCCACTTGCTCCGCCCAGGCAAATGGAGGATGACTCGGATGACAATACATTTATTATTCATGCCCAGTAACCCCATAACCAATCATATGTGCTTTTAGCTTATGTTGTCATGAGTATCTGGCAGTTTTCAGAAATAAAATTGGTGATTGGACGGTGAAGATATTGAGACAGGAACCATGGGAATAATTGTTCCCAAATTTGAATGGCTTTATTTTGTGATACTGACCAACTGAATGATTATCCCTCTTATTACACAGCAACTTTCCAAATCAGTAATTAAATGGACCTGAAAAATGTATTTGAGTTGAAATTACGTTAGTGAGAATAGTCTTCAGAAATGGCAGAATTCATTCTTCAGTGTGCATTCCGATTTATTTTGCGAAAATGACCTTCTGACAACTTATTAACCTGATATTATGTGACTAACCAAATACATAAATAAATGAACATGCAATATTGATTTGTGTTGAAATGTTAATATTTAATGCACATCAAATGAAAGAGATGCATTAACTGTGAAAAAGTTGAGAATTTATCACAAGAAGTTTATGTAGGAAGCCAAAAGATGTTTTGTTTTATTGTTGTACCTGTAGATCTCCTTGTGGCTACACATTCTTGGAAGCCATCAAATCGAAAATATGGGTCTCTATTTTAATGAAAGTGGCATTTCACAGAGGGACTAGCTAGTGTATGGTTCTGCGAGTAGAAAAGTGTCTGTGGAGCGGAGGGGGGGCGCGGCCGATCAGAATATCGCGCGCCCGGTCCCCAATCGGCCTGATGAGGCGCGCGAGGGATAAAGGCGGCCGGTGACGATGGTTCGAGAGAGAGAGAATTATGGGCATGTCCGTCGTGTGTGTTTATGTGTTTTGGTTTAAGTTTTCATTAAATTATCATTTATATTGACAAGCCGGTTCTCGCCGCCTCCTTGCCCATCCTTGAGCTATTTTACAGTGTCGATCTTCCTTATAATCAGTGATGTTTATCAGTAGTTCTAGGTTTTTCCATAGTTTTTCATTTGATTTTGCAATGCTTCATGGGATTGTAGTTCATTCCCTCATTAGACGTTAAGGACACGTTTGCTTAGATATTTTTGCTTCAAATGAAAGTTTGCAATGTTGTGATTCACCTCTTTGGAGCTGGTTGATTTGGTTCATGGCTTAGGACTCTTTTATAAAAGATTTTATGAAATCCTTATGAGAAATGAATGGGAAAAATACTTCCAAGATGTCTAAAAAAGTAAGCAGGCACTGTTGCATTCCATGGAGTTATATTAGAGTTAACTTGTTGCTAAGGTAACAATGCAATCAAAACAAATTAATAGCTCATTTTTTTTATTTTATTTATTTACATTTTGATACTTCACAGTTTTGAAAGACACAGGCTGATTGTAATCAGCATGTTTTTCAATGTATCCACCAGAGTTTCCGCTAGAAAAAAATGGTGCCAGTCAAAGTGACCGGCAGAGGTTTCGTTTTACGGACATTTTGATGATATGCCGGTCAAATATATCGCCTCTTAATTAGTCAAGTTGAGGAAAACTGGAGGCAGTCTATGTAACTTAAAAAATGACACAATCAGGCCGTATAGAATGCAACATATTATTATTAGCTTAACTTTCAGATAGACGAAAAAAAAAACATGAACGTCCGATTGGCGTCAATCAACGCCAATTGTTTTTTACTGTGGTTTCACACACATTCACTTTTTGAAACATTGAGGCACGGATGTACCTAATACAAATAAATAAAACATCTCCAGTTAACTAGCAGATCATTCATTTAGTCCGTTATTAAATAAGAGATCTAGCGCTAAAATCTGTTGTTTTTGAAATCAAGCTGAGCGCTCGTGTCCGCTGCTATCAGTTGCATGGACGACGCGCTGCGCGAGTTGCGCAATCTTCACTAGGATGCGCGTTTCAATCTATCGCCGTTGCGGAGACTCTATTAATTCCGGTGAAATCACAAAATAAAATGCACACAAACGTGTCCCTGCTTGATATAGACTGTAACCATGCACTGATGAACATAGGCTTTTCAGTTTTGATGATAGAGAAAAAAAACTGCACGAATGCGCGGATTAGAAGCACTGATCTATCTATAATGAGATGTTCCTGATTCACCATCGTCTGGCCTCTGAAAAAAGCTTTTAAAGCTAGTCTGCCTGGGCCTGGCCATATTTGAAACGACTCACTCAATCGTTCGTTGTTTAGGTCTATATTGCAGCCGTTTTAGGCGTGCGCTTTATTTGAAATGCAGCATGCGATGTTGTTTCATAACTTTCAAACGATAGAGCCTGTTCCTTTATAACATAGCAAGAGATCGGTGTATTTTTGCTTTATACATTTTAGGCTTATTCTCAAATTCAGATTGTGTTAGGGGGACGGGATTATTAGGCAATTTTAATCGGACAATTTGACCGAAGAGATTTAATTTTGTCGGACATTTAATTTTTTTACCGGCCAATGTCCGGTAATTACCGGACAACGGAAACCCTGGTATCCACTATCTTGAATGTTAAATACTGTAAGTGCAAACTCTAAGGTGTTCCTCGGAGAGAGACAAAAAATGTGCCATTTTCATTGCGTACATGCTGGGCCTCTCTCATGTGTTTGATCTAGGGCTGGCCAAAAATATAGATTTTCTTAATTTGAATGGAAGCCTGGAAAAATCATTCACGCGATCCGCTCAAAGAGCGACACAAATCAGGTTTAGCAGTGCTGCAATGGAGGATTACGTAATGCGTCTGCTTTGCGTTGAGCACGCTGTGCAGTTGAACATGGTTTCTTTTATTATTAGTTGCTTTTTGCTTTCAGAGCAATAGCCTACTTGCCTGGTGTAAATAAATAGTTACTGTTGAGATTATCATGCTGGCATACACGGTCCACACACACAAGACGCTGACTCAAATCAACATAATTTCAAGGTGCACTCAGTCATTGTTTTCTTTATTGCAAATTTTACTCCATGAAATTAACAATAATTTAAAAATATATGTATAAAATCGACCACTCACATGAGATGAAGACTATAGTTATATTCTGCATGGACAGGGTCTGTTTATTTTTTTGTATGTTTTTCTTTTTTCTTTCTTTTTGGAGGAGGTTTGTCACCGGGATTAACAAGGAAAATGTTGCAGACCCCTGCTGAAAAGACCATCTAAAACCAGTCTAAGGTGTTTGGCTTGTTTTAGCTGGTCACCCAGCCTAGCCAGTCTTGTCAATTAGCTGGTATCATAGGGGTTTTGAACACTTTTTATCTGGTCAGGCTTAGAGAACATCTAGCCTCCCACCCTAAACCAGCTTGGCCAGGCTGGGAGAACAGCTAACCAGCTGGTTTAGGCTGACCAGCTAAGATCAGCCTGTCCAGCTAAGACAAGCCTGATCAGCAAAAAAAAATTGTTCAGAACCCCTCTAAAACCAGCCTGACCAGATATGACCGGGCTGGGCGACCAGATAAATCAGCCAACCAGCTTATGCTGGTTTTAGCTGGTATTTTCAGCAGGTCAGCATTTAATGATCATTTTAATAGCAATGTAGACATCACGAAACATTGTGCATACTATAATATGGTAGCCTACCATACACATTTTTATTGGCATAAAACTCCTGGTTCCATCTCTCTACCCACCAAGGGGTCCTTGGCTTGAAAATTGTTGAAGACCCCTGCTCTATGCGCAAACCTCTAAAATGCTAGTAAATCACTCGCATATGCGACCAAAAAATGTCTGCGATTAAGGTTGGATGTTTTTGAGATTTCACTCACCAGTGTTTGAGATCTTTATTCTCTGTGCCGAGAGTAGTCTAAAATTAGGTGTGACTCTTTCCTTGTAATGTGTGTCCAAAGACAAGATCCACACATTTCTTTGTCATTGGACTGTAAAGAACGAAGGATAATATGAGACATTTAATCCTAATCAAACATTGCACAGATGCTGTAAAGAAGCCATTAAATCAAAACAAAAACTTCTGTCAAAGTCCCTGCTGCTGGTCTTGTGACTGTGATGTTTTAGTGCTTGTTCTACATGTCAATGTAAATAATTTACTAAGTTAGGTTTGCTGTAAAATTAATAACAGCATTTACTGAAAGGGAATCTCTTTCATACTGTATGTAAAAAAAAAAATAAAAAAAAAAGAAAGAAAGAAATATACCCAACTTTCAATTGAAAGCTTGCGAATCGGAATCGAATAATGATATGTTGTATCATGATATATAGAATTGTGACGTGTATCGCAATACATATCCTAGTCGCAATGCATTCTGGCATTGCCTTCTTCGCAAAGGTTCCATGCGATGCTGTCTTGGAGTCTGGCTGAAATTAGGCATTTCAGAAAGCAATGTAATTATATATATTATATTGTTTGAAACATCATTGGGACTCATATCATGCCAATATATACTAGGCTGGCAGCTCATAAAATTTTGGAGCAGACTTATTGTGTCTAATAGTTGAGCGTATTCCCTCATTGGAGATCCATACAGAAATCTGTTTACACTCACCCGTGCCCAGCCCAAGACTACCAGATCAAGTTGTAGCTGAATGTGCCATGTTGAATTCAAGAGGGTTCATGCATTTCTAATGTTTATGTAAGATGTGCCAGATAAGGCACTTCAGTTCCACTACATAAATGAGATCAGTCAGCAAGCTCATCTGCAAAACTAGGTGCTGTTATTTTAAGGTTTGTCATTTAGTCAAGTCAATTTTATTTGTATAGCGCCTTTCACAACACACATCGTTACAAAGCAGCTTTATATCAGCATTAACAGACGATAAAACTGTAATGTCTATGAAGTCGATTAATCATCATTGTGTAATTTAGATAAAATACGATTTTTAATAGTGTTTAAAAATAATTAAATGATAATTGTATTAATAACCCCAGTGAGCAAGCTGTAGGCGACTGTGGCAAGAAACACAAAACTCCATAAGATGTAGATTAATGGAGAAAAATAACCTTGGGAGAAACCAGACTCACTGTGGGGGCCAGTTCCCCTCTGGCTAACATTATGAATGTAATGTAAATATTATGTATAGGTAAAATCATGGTTTAAAATTGTTAAACTTAAGTGTTAAGGGTCAGTGATTAAACATCGATTGTGTTTGAACTGTAAGATTAATGACCAAAGTCTTTGAAGTCCATCTTGATTAATTGCAGAAGTTCACATAGATGCAATTGTCCTTGTTAATTGGCTGATGAAGGCTTTTGTTGGCAATAGTTAGTCTAAGCATTTCATTTCAAGATCGTAGTCCATAAATAGACCGAGGTGATGCAGGTTGGAGTTGGCATCATGTCATCCTCTGAAGTCCATCATAATAGATTGAAGTGATGTTTGGCTGGCACCGGCTGCATTTAGTCATCATCATTCTGCGACATGTAGCAGTGGAGTCCAAGATGATGCAGGAATGGTGCTGGATCCAGCCGGTTCTGGTGACCTCAGGATAGCAGTCCCGAGGTTGAGACAGTGAAACAAATAAAAAGATGTAAGCATAGATGCCATTTAATTTATTGCAGAGTTAAAGATCATGCTCAATGTTTCTGGTTTCTGGTTCCGGCAGACCCAACTAAAGCAGCCTAATTGTGGGTTGGAGGATAAATTAGGTGTATGCCTGGCTAAATAGATGAGTCTTTAGTCTAGACTTAAACTGAGAGAGTGTGTCTGCATCTCGAACAGTGTTTGGGAGATTATTCCATAGTTTAGGAGCCAAATATGAAAAGGATCTTCCTCCTTTAGTGGATTTTGATATTCTAGGAACTATTAATAGGCCAGAATTTTGCGATCTTAATGAACATGTTGGAATATAGCGTGGTAGAAGATCACTTAAGTACTGCGGAGCTAGACCATTCAAAGCTTTGTACGTAGTTAACAGAATTTTAAAATCAATACGGAATTTAACAGGTAGCCAATGTAACGATGATAAAATGGGGCTAATATGATCATATTTCTTGGTTCTCGTCAGCACTCTGGCTGCTGCATTTTGAACCAATTGAAGTTTATTTATTGATCTTGCTGGACATCCTCCCAGTAATGCATTACAATAATCTAGTTTTGAGGTCATGAACGCATGAATTAGTTTTTCGGCATCAGCAACCGAGAGCATATGCCTTAATTTAGCAATATTTCTTAGGTTGAAGAATGCTGTTCTACAAACATTTGTAATTTGATTTTCAAAGGACAGATTGGTATCAAATATAACACCTAATTTCTTCGCTGTTGAAGATGATGTAACAGTACATCCATCTAGAGTCCAATTATATTTTAGTGGCTTATTTTTAGAGTTTTTTGGTCCAATAATTAGAACCTCTGTTTTGTCAGAATTGAGTAGAAGGAAATTTCTGGCCATCCAATCTTTTATTTCATTAATACAATCTGCTAATTTTGAGAATTGTGAAATCTCATCAGGTTTTGAAGAAATATAAAGTTGTGTATCGTCAGCATAGCAGTGGAAACTTATTCCACGATTCCTGATAACATCTCTCAGGGGAAGCATATACATGGAGAAAAGCAGAGGCCCTAAAACTGATCCCTGTGGCACTCCATATTTTACTTTTGTTTGGTTTGACAATTCATCATTTACATAGACAAAGTGGTAGCGGTCTGCTAAATATGACCTAAACCATGCTATGATGTTTCGATAAGTTTTGTTAGCTCTTCATGACCTATGATAGTGAAGGATTGAAGTTGCACATGAGGGAAATTATTCGACACTGTTTTCTGAGGTGCTATGACAGATGATTGCATAATTCCAATTTTATTTCTGATTATTTCAATTTTATCTGTAAAGAAATTCATGAAGTCATTACTCTTGAGCTGTGACGTAATATCTGGTTCGGTTGAGGCTTTATTCCTAACCAATTTAGCCACAGTACTGAATAAACATCTAGGATTGTTGTGGTTATTTTCTATGAGTTTACTAAAATATGCTGACCTGGCAGCTTTGAGTGCGTGTTTGTAGCTACAGACACTATCCTTCCATGCACCCTGAAATACTTCTCATTTTGTATTTTTCCACATGCGCTCCATTTTCCGAGCTGCTCTCTTGAGAGCATGAGTGTGATCATTGTACCATGGTGCAGGGCTTATTTCTTTAATTTTCTTTAATCGAAGTGGGGCGACAACATCAAGGGAGCTAGAGAAGACTGCATTTCAATTTTTTGTTATTTCATCAAGTTCTTCTGGGCTTTGGGGTTTATTGAGTATATGAGATAGATCTGGAAGAGTATTAGTGAAGCTATCTTTAGTGGTCGAAAGAATAGTTCTACCTGAACGATAGCGTGGTGTTGATTGAGTAACATTAGCTGACTGCAGCATGCAAGAGACGAGGTAATGATCCGAGATGTCATCGCTCTGCTGCAGAATTTCTATATTATCAACATCAACTCCATATGAAAGAATTAAATCTAGCGTATGATTATGGCAATGAGTTGGTCCTGTTACATTTTGTCTGATTCCAAGAGAGTTGAGAATATCGATAAATGCTAATCCTAAAGTATCATTTTCATTATCTATGTGAATGTTGAAGTCACCAACAATTAAGGCTCTATCTACAGTAACTACAAGATCTGATAAAAAATTTGCAAATTCACTAAGGAAATCTGAATAAGGCCCGGGTGATCTATACACTGTAGCAAGGGTAAAGGACGACAGAGAATTTTTATTTGTATTTGACGGTGTCACCTTAAGCATTATTAGTTCAAAAGACTTACATTTATATCCTGTCCTCTGAGTAACACCAAAAACTTCACTGTAAATTGTAGCAACACCACCTCCTCAACCCTTCAGACGAGGCTCATGTTTATAACAATAACCCGGGAGAGTAGATTCATTTAAACTAATATATTCATCCGGTTTAAGCCAGGTTTCAGTCAAACAGAGCGCATCCAATCTATGATCTGTAATCATTTCATTGACAATTAGTGCTTTGGTAGAAAGAGATCTAATGTTTAGTAGCCCTATTTTTAGATGATGTACATTTTTAATTTGTTTGTTTTGTTCATGTTTGACCTTAATCAAATTTTTTCTAAATGATTTAGTGAGGGTATTGTGTTTCGTAGTTCGTGGAACAGACACAGTCTCTATGAGATATCTAGGTGATACAGTCTCTGTGTTGTAGTTTATGTGACCTGTGTGACGTCCCAAGGCAGCTAGCAGACGTTCGGATTAACCAGTTTGTCTGCTTCCTGACCTGGGCCCCATTTAGTCAATTAATATCATTATTAAGTCTATGAGCCAAATTACTAGAGAGGAGGGATGGAGTCCGTCTCTCTTTAGCAGGTCAGGTCTACCCCAAAAACTTTTCCAATTGTCTGTAAATCCTATTTTATTCTGCAGACACCACTCAGACATTCAGCCATTCAGTGACACTAATCTACTATAAACCTCGTCACCACGACGAGCAGGGAGGGGACTAGAGCATGTTACAGTGTCTGACATCGTTTTTGCAAATTTGCACACCTCTTTAACATTATCTTTAGTGATCTCCGACTGGCGAAGCCGGACATCATTAGTGCCGACATGGATAACAATTTTAGAAAATCTACGTTTAGCATTAGCCAGCACTTGTAAATTTGATTTGATGTCAGACGCTCTGGCCCCCGAAATGCAATTAACAATAGTGGCTGGAGTCTCTATTTCCACGTTCCTTACAATAGAATCACCGATAACAAGGGCTCTTTCAATATGATTCTCAGTGGGTGTATCACTGAGTGGGGATTACATTTAGTGTAAGTGAATAGCAAGCCAGACTTTAAATTATTAGAAAAGTCTGGTCCACAATAAGGTTTCTGACCAAGAATTGGCCGTCTGGACTGAAAAGGGTCTGTTTGAATGACATGGTTGGGGTTAAATGTAGTATCCTGCTCCGCTTCTGTAACAACTTTCTCCTTTCTCTTCAACCCACATCTTTCACATTGAATTTTGCAGTATCATTTGAAAATATGTTGTATTACGGGAAGTAAAAATGTGTATAATGTTTATAACGATGTTTTCAGTCACTTTACATTTAATTTAGTTTTTTTTATTATTCATTATTAATATTTGATTTTGCTAATATCGATTAATTTACCAATAGTTTTTAAAAATCGCGTACTGAATGTTTAATTATAATTTTTGTAGTCTTTCACATGAAGGTATCAAACTCTTACCATCAGTCCACACAAATACGTTTTATTTTTCTCTACGTTTTGGCCTTCCATCCACACTGATGGAAGGCCATCAGTGTGCGCCTTTACAAAATGCTCTCCCAAATGGATACATTTGAAAGCACCATATTCGTGTTGTAGTGTGGACGAGGAAGATTGAGTTTATGAAGTTTTTGTTATGTGATGCAGTAATGTGATCCATTCAGCCCAAAACAATCAAGATGGCGGACCACATTGTAGCAGCCTTATTTTGCCTGTTATTCACTTTGAGAGAATTGTAAAATATATTTTACATTTTACTTTGTTCAACCTTCACAATGCATTCCTTCATGGGCGATGCAAAGTGTACTCGATATTGCTGTCCGGCGACGAAACACGAGGACAATTGCGGTTCAGCCCATATATATAATGCGCTGGAAGGAGATTTAAGCAGTTTAATTCGTTTTTGTGTGGACGAGTAACTTTTGGAAACCGCTTGAAAATGGCAGTGCGGACAGAGAACGTTTCAAAAATGAAATCGCAGTTTTCAAATATATCCGTATTAATGTTGACATGGCCTCATATATTGTGGTACAATATAAACTCCATAAAGTCAACATTGTTTTGTAGGCTAATACATTCTGTGGAAGCAGTAATTCATCAACATATCATCATTCATTTATAGTAAGTTGGAGTTTCAGTTTATCTTCTAAAACACCGTTGTAGTTTGCATAGAAATAGCAATTTCAAAGAGAAGTTTCCTTGCATGCCATGCTGTTATATTTAAAGCAAAAGAACCACATTTTTTACAATAAAACATATTCTGCGGTTCCTCCTAACCTCATTTTGTTTTCTGGGGAGGCACAGAAGACATTTTCTGCAAATTTACTTCTACCTTTACTAAAAAAAGATGTTTCTCACCATTGGTCTAATATTCACATTCCTATCATTTTACTGTGCTGTTTATAGTAAAAATGCAATCAAATATACTTGATTAATAGAGACCTAAATAACTGTTTTAACATGTTGGCATCATTTGTGTCACAGATGACAATTTGAAGCTGTGCACCATTTTTTTTTTTTTATAAACTTTGTAGCGAATCAGCTCTATATTCTTCCACCATTAGGTAGCGAATCAGCTCTATGAAATATTAATAATCAATCATAACTTGTTATAATCAATTATGAATATTTGGATCAGTTAATCGGGTTAACTTGATGTAGCTACATTAACATTACAACCAAATACTCGGTTCATCCCGTGAACACTCAGTTTTGGTTATTAATTAATTAATTAATAGAAATGTACATTTCCGGGGCAAGGGAAATGTCTTTCTTACTAAGTATTAAGAGCAAGTATTCAAAATCTATGATTAGTGACTTTAGATATGAGCTTGAGACACAGACAACTTTACATGTGACATGAACAAGACTTCATATTAACCATCATATTAGTTCTGACACGCCCTTTTTAGAAAGGGGTTAAGGATACTTAATGTATCAAATAATGAGACTAAGTTTGATACTTGCATGTCCCATTTGAATTAAACTGTCCTGATGCAATTTGTTGAGGCTCCAGTTGATCTTTGATGATGTTGTCTTGATGAGAGAGAACCAGTGAGAGTCAGAGGATCTTGGTGAATGGGCAGTCGAGGCCGTAGCCTGGCACATGCTTGGGAGTCCTTGGGGCCTTTAGTTTGGCATCATTCAGCGAGAGAGTGAGAGAGCACAAGGCTCAGAGAACCAGAAAGGCAGGAAGCCAGAGGAGCATAACAGAGCGAAGAGATAAGAGAGCGCGAGGAAGTGGGCGCAGCAATTTTATACCCTTAGCACACATGTCCCACCTCTCATTGGCTCGACCAATAAGAAGGGTTTGAGTTCTAGGCGGGAATTTGGTTTATTGCTCTTTGTTGTAAAATTGCCCATTGCATGTGCAAGAAAGAAAATAGGAAATCTACTTGTAATACTAATATGTTGTTGTTATCGACATATCATGTACACAGTCATTTCAATCTTCAGAATACCAAGTTATAGAGACCAAATATGCCACACATATGATTTTGGTTAACCATAGTATGCAAAGTCTGAAACATTAACCCATTAGTTTGCAAGAAAACATAGATCAAGCACATTTAAGGGAAAATGTGAGATGGCACATTAGATACATGTCAATATTTATCACATGGATATATAGAATATATATATAGGATTACCAGGGTTCATTTCTCTTTCTCAGTAAGAGAATGAAGTGAGGGTCAGCACTTCTCTGAACATTTCTTTGGAGGTCGTAAAAGTCTCCCTTACTCTGGGCATGAGAGAGTTCCTTTGTCAAAGCTCATTTGCATGTTTATGACAGTAAGAGATTTTGGGCTGAATGACTCAAAAGATAGTAAAACATCGCGTAATATCATTCTACAGAGATCTTATATTCGAATTCAGCTTGGACAAATCGTAAGGTTTAATTTGATACCAAGAAAGGTATATTTGGTACCTTTAAAAGTGGGTTTAACATTCTTACACTCAGGCTTATTAAATATAAAGCCTCTTATTAAATATAATGAGTTCTCCTACACTACTAAACAATTCTATTAATTTTGATCTACACCAAAATACATAGCACACAGGGATTACAACATATTTCACTAAAACTAAGCCCTTTTAGGCTTTATAAGAAAGGCACACATTTTTACGTTCAAAAGTCCCCCCTTCCTTTCCACACGATAAGCACGTGGTGAGCATGCGGATGTCACATGCGGTTCTCTGTCAATAGTTCATTGTCTCTTTGTCAATACATTTATTGTGCTTGTGGAGACTGGTTGGCGCTATTTCAGTAATTAGGGGAGTTTTTAAACAGTAAGTTCTTGTTTGTTCGTGAATCTGTTAAAGCCACTGATCCTCCGCCATACCTTACAACTTTGAACAAAGGACTAAAAGCTTGCATTCCTATGGCTGAACCAAAGTATATCTGTCAGAGCAAATAAGCCATTTTTGGAAAAAAAAAAACAATTTATGGGCTTTCTTTCAAGTGCTTTTGTATTTCTTTTTCCAGGACTCCAGAACAATGTCCTAGTGTGGTTTCCCTGCTGTCTGAAAGCTACAATCCTCATGTCCGCTGTGGTGCTGCCATGGCTCTGGGCATCTGCTGTGCTGGCACTGGTAACAAGGTGATTTTTTTTTTTTTTTTTTTTTATATATAAATATATCAGCACTGTATCAGTACTCCATACAATCAATTTCATTTAATATGCTTATTAATGATCCTTCATTTTAGGCACTCGATACCAGAATGTCAGTAATCAAAACTAATACCAGTTCTTGATGCCAATTTTGATACCACAGCAAAAACTAATGTACTACGGAATACATATTTACATAATGGCATTTATGGTATTTTGTCAACTTCTTTCTTTTTGTTATATGAAGGTCTCATCGCAACTGAATTGCAAACTTTTTGCCAGTCCTTAAATTATATTTGATTCTTTTCAAATTGCTTTTTTTGTTTACCTTTTACAGTTTAAGTCTTTCAGACTTTCAATATTTAACTATGATAATCTAAACAAAGAGTAAAATAAACCAATTTAATATTTATTATGTGAAAATAATTTGTATAATTGTATTGGCTGTCATTTCCAATCAAGCTGTGATTTTGCCAAATTATGCAAAAAAGGTGTGAAAATATTATTTAATTGTGTATTTAGGATAAATAAAATGTTAGCTAGGAAATTAGCCTTTGCAAAAAAAAAAAAACATGAAAAAAGGAATTTCCATCAGCATCATTTCCACTACTGAGCTCTATTTAAAACAAAGAATTTGAGATGTGTTGGAAATGACACTGCGTTACGAATTTTCATGACTTTCATGACGACCATTAGTGGGACTAGAATACAGGGGTTGATTTTGACTTAAGCTCACTGTACACTGTAGGATTTTTATAGTCCTTTAAGATTTTTGTCAGACTGTACGATATGAACTCAATGATATCACCATGGCATACTCTGCGACATATCAGACTGTACGGTACACAACGTAGCCAACTGTGGTCCCTATCATCCCGATCAGCAAATGTGACTTGCGTTACGAGAGTAGGACAAAGGGAAACGGTGAGATTTGTTGGTGGGGTTGTGGATGGAATGTGAGTTGCATGGCACAGTGTAAAATTTGCAAGGCGAAGGCGATAGTCTATGTTCCGCGACTGCTACCTGGTCCTTGAATAAAATGTAACATGCGAATAAGGGCAGCTGGTCGAGTTTCTGGTGCCCCCTAGGGACCGGTTGGTCCATATATGTTTATAGAGAGCGCCGGTACTGATAAGACCCGGTGACAAATACAGAAAATTACAGATGTTAAGATTGAACTCGTTTGGGGGAGGTAGCCTACTGTAATAATTAGCTACCACAAGCAAACATTCATTGTGGAAATAAAAAGACTTGTGGCCCAAAAAATGACAAACTTCTGTATAGGCTGATAATATTTCACACTTGTACATTTCCTATGATATTGCACAAACATGACATGAATGTTGCTATGGTGCAGACGCGGAGCAGGTTTCTTTCCAAGTTAATTGGGGTGCGAGAGAGGAGCAGACTTTTTCATCTGGCCATCCCAATAGCAGTCAGATTATACGGCTGCGATGCTAAATTTTGGACACTGCCAGAACTTTATCAGAGGCTAAAGATCATTGCAAAGGCTATTAATTGGCCGTCGGTGAACATGTCACACTGAACATGGTAAGATTGCCAATTTTGCCCTATTTAGGATTCATGAAATTTGTCTCATCATAGTCAAAATAGTACATTGTGTACCAGGCTTAAATAACTTCTAACTCTTCTTGGGCACCTGAGAGGGATTAGGATTAGAGTCATGGGCAATTTCATCCAGAGCTGGGAACACTGGGAAAATGGACTTGCCCGGAGCCAAGATCCCCCCTCACTTCACACATTCAGCTTTTGGTCCATAATTTATACAACTGGGCTTTTGGTTATTTTTACTGTGGTATTATTTCTGCTCTTGCAATGCTCGCAAAAAATGCCTCGCCAAGCTGTTTAGACCCATTCTAGACCCAATCTGTCAAACCAATTCAGGCTACAGGTAATTACTATTTTAGCAGTGGGCAATTTATTGTTTATGAATTGTTCCAAACAACTGCTGATGTTATTGCATATGCAAAGTTTAATAATGGGAAACCGTAATGCATGATGTCCAATACTACTTCAGCTATTTTCAACAATTTTTAGGATCCTTTTATACAATTTAAGTTCAAAATTCAACTCAAATTTCCTTTACATGCTATGTATCACTTCATACTGAAGATCAGTGCTCTGATTCCTAAAATGAAGCAAGGCAGCATACTAGGTTTTGGAACAAACAACACCGGTCACATTGTATGTTTCAAGCTGTAGATTCAGGAATGGTGTTGCGGTATTTTAGCATGGTATACCATCCACATCGATGGAAGAATGCTCGTTCAATAACTGTTAATGGAACTGAAAGTCATGAAAATAATTTGTTCAGGTATTTTTATTTTTTTAAATGGAACCATTCTGAATAAGAATCGTTTCTCGGTTCCCAACACTATTCTTCTGAAAGGATACATGTGATGCTGTAAGAATTTGAAAACAAATTCACACTTTATGAAACTGCATATGGAGCATGTCTGAGCCCTTGGAATGTTGCCTAATTGGGTTGTTCACTATGTTTTGGAATGGAGCTTAAATTTGACCGTAAATAGCTTTGTCCCAAACGACACACTATGCACTTACATATTTACTGTGCACTCAGCCATTTTCAGTGTAGTGTAGTGTCATCCCAAATGGAACACTTAACGGTTTACTACACGTAGGGATGTCACAATGTGAATTTTTGATGGTACGATTATTGTCTGATGAAAATCACGATTTTTATGATTATCTGCAAATTTACCTATTATGCAACAATAAAACCCTCCACAAACATATCACAACTTAAGTTTTATTGCAACATTCATTAGGACATGCAGTTAACATATATATTCCTACTTCTAAGTTGAAAACAAGTAGGTAAAGTACTTGGATTTAAATATGTGCAATTTTCTCTATCTGCCCTCTGACACCAAAACGTACTGTACCTTTTCAATAAAAAAGTATGTATACCCTTTCAATAAATACAAATAAAATTTAAATAAAAAATGTATATCCAAAAACAACTATAACTTAAACCATATGTTTAAATTAAAATGGTATATATAATATAGAACTCTTCGGATTTATAGTTTCAATTCAGTGTTTGACTTTACCAAAAGGTAAGTAGTACACTACATATGATATTTGCTGTGTTTGTAAAATTATTACTTAATCTGGGCATGAATCTCTGGATGGTGATCCCTCAGGTACTGGAATATATTAGATGTGTTCACCGCTTATGCTGACACTATTCGTCTGCACATTTTGCGTACTGGATACCCGTATTCAACATCTCCTGTGTCACTTTCTTTTAGATACAATTTATAAAAGGCCTAATAACCTACTGCCCTAAAAAAAATACCATACAAATTACACCCCTAATACAGAAAAAAATAGGATGAAAGAGTGGACTTCTCCAGAGAGAAGATGAAGGTTATCAGTAAACTCAAAACAATGTACATTAGAAGTCACATCGTAATGGAACTTTTGTCTTTACAGGATTTTCCCAGGACTTAATATTCAATGTAATAATAATATATCAATGGTTATTTCAATAGTAATTACATAATATTTGAGCAATATCTCACAATCAAGAGTGCTTTTGTACAGAATAAAAGTATTCGATCATTTCATTAATGCTGTAAAGATCTGCAGTGCATCACTGTATTTGACAAAAAATTACTTCAATGTTGTGTTTTGATTGTGCTGTGAGGATCTGTATAGAAGTACTTCATCTGATTAAAAAGTGCCGTGGTATTTCGAAAAAGAATTTTTTTGTTTTCATTTGATTAAACGTGTTTTTAAATGATAAAAATGGAATTAAACTAAAACAGAAAACAAGAAATTTGGGGGGGAAATAAAAATGATTTCATAGGGCCCTAAACATGCTGCTGTCTTTTCATAATCATAACAAACAGGATTTTCCATTGAGTTGACACATGATGTGATCATTTCCTTCAACAGGAAGCAATCAACCTCCTGGAGCCTATGACCAATGACCCAGTGAATTATGTAAGACAGGGTGCACTGATCGCCTCTGCCCTCATCATGATTCAACAGACTGAGGTCACCTGCCCAAAGGTAAGAAGAATGTTTGCCATGGTTTAGTTTAGGGTTCATTTTAGTTCATGCTTTTAAGTAAATATAACCCATATAAATGAACACAGATAACACAATAACAAATATCTGCTGTTGCATCTCGTTCTATCCAGGCAAAGTCTTTTTTTGAGCAAGTGTCACAGACCGTGTATTAATTTAATAAAATTGCTGCATTTGCAGTTTTAGAATTACATATGAAGTGCAAATGTAGCACAGTAAAATGATTGCGATATTTACCATATTGTCTATTTTATATCACAATTAAATGGTGAATATTCAATATATCGCTCAGTCTGCCAGCAACCATAAAACCTTTGTGTCATGATCTAAACCTTTCCCTTGATTAAGATATACTGCATACATTTCTACAGCAGGATCAAAACAATCACGTTAGTGAGACATAGCTGTCATCTGAACTCCGTGACATTAGAGATTTGATTACTCATAAAATGACTCCATTTCAGTCTCACTTCACTGATGAACCACAATCACACATTACTGATCTTCAATTGATTCCCCAATTCACGCAGGAGATCACTTTGAAGGATGCTCCAATAACCTCAGTGTTCTCCTGCAGTTTTGAGGTGCCCTCAACATTCCCAATAAACAAGACAGACACATACATCAACTAGATGTCTCCAAATATTCAACTGTGTAAATGGATGTACATTAGCTAGAGGAAGGTATTGAAATGATGTGGGATTCAGAGACTACACAGACTGAATTTGCAAAAACGGTACAATAATGGTAAAATACTGAACATAAAAGTAACATTTATTTGAAATACTACTGTTATAGTGTACTAAAGATAAGGAAAAATAAGAAATGGCAATAATTTGTTGAAAAATGTGATTGTACTTGAGGTGTTATGGTCACTAATGTAATGGGTTCTTGTTGTTCCTTAAAATTGTAAAGCTGCTGAATAAAATTACTTTTAAAATGAAGGCTCTAAATGTTATAAAGGCCCAAAATAATAATTTTTGGTTTTAAGAAATACACTGTATTTACAGTATACATACACTTATACATACACAATAAATTACAGGCAATGTTCACACTTGATATATATTCTTTGCCACAAACCGGATCTGTGCAATCCATAAAACGATACAATACAAACAATATGGCATGAACTGAAAAATGTATGTAATGTGTTAGAGAAAGAATTAGATTAGTAATTGAAACGTTATTTAAATTTGACATTGTAAAATATTAGCAAAATTGATTTTAGTTAAAAATATATGACACTGTCCTTGCCAACACAATGGAGGCAAAGCCTTACATGTTTAAGTCATTTATATGTCTTGTAGTTTTATGGATAACTTTCTAAGACAATGTCAAGTGAATTTTCTTAAAGGCAACTTGAAAAATAAGCCAGATAACCACATTTTCCTGATATGCTGCAAGCTGCACCGTTAATGGTTTTACATTCACTGTTACGAATGACATTTGGAATCACTGAACTGTAAATTTACATTTTCAATTAAAAATGGCAAATTTCACCAAAAGGTAAAAGTTTGCATCCTTGGAAATTATTGTCGATCTGTACAACATTTCTGTTGTAAAATAGTGGGCAAATATTGCGTGGTTATGATCCTGCAGACAAATATATATTTGTATATCACTTTTCACAACATACATAGTTTCAAAGCAGCTTAATTGAAAATCATGCCTTAATGTATGTAAGCCCCGAGTGATCAAGGTAAATTGACTGAAGCAAGAAAAAAAATGACTAATTTCAATGTTATTTTGTGGTAAAAAAAAAAAAAAAATCGTAAGCGGAACCTGACTTTTGGTTTTACGATAAATGTACATAATCAAATATTCTTTAGCGGCTTGTACATAAAACAATTGGCATACGTCCTTTTTTTGGCCTCGTCACCGGTTTTACGTGTTGTGGCAAAAACAATCATTAAACAAATATGCATAACAAGATAAGAGACATCAAGATCCAAATTATATTTTAAAAGATAGTTTATTCTTTTAAAAGAGGTTTGTTCACAAAAATACCGCGACAGCTACCTCGCAATAGGAACAAGACCCAACTCACACAGAAAACACATGGCCTATTTATACCCCCGTCCTCAAAGTCCCTTCTTCCGTAATTTTCCACTGATCCCACTAAAACCGGATTTTAACTGGTCTTAGAAATACCAATGGCTCTTCTAAGCCCCCCCGGGTTTTACGATGCTTACATCTGTGAGGTCATAAAAGGCCATATAAACACTATCTCGTCCTGAAGACAGTGGTCCTTTGTTGAGCTCCACTGAGTTTCACACCCGTGAAACTCACCAAACGTCTTTCCCGCACTCATATTGAGGAGTTCAAAGGCCTTTTCCTTGACCATATGTTTTACTGTGTGTGTGTGTGTGTGTGTGTGTGTGTGTGTGTGTGTGTGTGTGTCTCTGTTTCTGCCAGGTGAAAAGTAAAATACTATAGAGAAACACGATTGAATCGAAAGAAAATCCACAATGTCTTAAAGAAAGTAAAATATAAATTTTCTACAACAATCCCTCCTCTTTATCATTCTCTGATAAACGATTTTGTTTCATAATCATCAGTTTTGACTAAAAAATAAAATATAATAAAATAAGAATAAAACATTACTCAACATCAACCCCATAAATGGTTACAATCATTTCAAGTCTTTACATCACAGTTACACTCTTCATGTCTGATTTTTGTATACCTGATCACTCTACTTGAACATTGTTATCACCTTTCCTGGCTGAGATTCAGATCATCAGTCATCTCAGACATAATTTGAAGAATCACTCTCGTCACTCTCATATTCATCACATTTGTGTGTCTCATCTATTGGATAAACGGTCATTTTTACTGCTTGTATGGGCGTCCCAGACCTGACCAATCTCTGAACTGAGTTGGAAATACATCTCATAATGCATGGCAAGCAAAACAGAATCAGAATTCCTAACACTGCAATTGGCAAAACAGTTTGAATTACCCAGTACATCCATCCTCCCCACAAAGACATAATCCACCCGGCCCACTGGTTGTCAGTCCTTTCAGGTTCTTTTACGGCCTCTCTCATGTGTTCAATTATGTTGGTTATATTATCACTGTAATCAGGAATGTTAAAACAACAAGACACCCCCAGCGTTTTACAGACTTTCTGCCGTAAGTGTATCAAGAACTAAACGGTTCTGAATGACTGCGTCCCTCAGTTGCCTCATTTCATCACTTATCAATGTCTCTGGTTGTGGCTGCACAAATAGCTTTATACTGCACACCGGCCCTATCACTCCTCCGGAGTGACCTTACTCTTGCACCTGGTGTTTGGGCTCGATCTTGGAACTTTGTTGTTGAATTTGTTGTTGTTGTTGCTGAGGCTCCTCCTCCCGTTGCCCTTCCGATAAGGGTGGAACTCTCCCGCAATGGTTGGCGTGTACCCACGTAGCTCTCTCTCCGACCTTCACCGCCGTGTGTGTTGTCAGCAAGACTTGGTACGGTCCTCGCCAACGTTTTGCCCTCCAGTTCTTCCTTCTCAGGTCACGAATTGCCACGTAATCCCCCGGCCTGATCTTATGCAGGAACGTCTCAGCAACTTTTCCCTGGCCAGCTTTGACCTGCACAGACATGTTGGATAACAGACACGACATTTCTTTGCAGTAATTCAACATCTCATTTTCACACACATCCGTTGATGGAAGCCTGCGTTTTCCCCCCTCTATTCCCATGAATGGTGGTTTACCAAAGAGAATTTCGAATGGGCTCAAATTTGTTTTAACTCTTTTTCTCATTCTCATGTACATTAATACAGTTGGGAGTGCTTTTACCCATGAGAGTCCGGTTTCCTCACAACACTTTGCCAGTTTGTTCTTTACCGTTTGGTCCTCCGCTGGCGGCTCGATAGGCACAATGTGTTCTCATATCAATTCCTAAGAACTGACCCACCTGCTTTATTGCCTCATTGACAAAATGTGTTCCGTTGTCAGAACTGATGTTTCTTGGAATTCCCCATCTCGGAACAATCTGGGTCAGCATAGCCTTGGCTACTGCCGCCGCGTCTTGTTTCGAGGTTGGGAAAGCCTCGACCCATTGGAACCACATGTCAACCATTACCAGGCAATATTTTTGCTTCCCAAAAGGGGTTAATTCAATGAAATCCATCATTAAGTACTCGAACGGCCCTTCTGGGGCTGGCTGGGATACCAGCTGTGTTTTAACGCCTCGTGCCACATTGTGTGTATTACAAATAACACATCTTTTGCAAAAATTCTCAGCGAATATTGTGAAGCCCTTGGTAAACCACAATTCTTTCATTTGTGCAATCATTCCCCCTTTTGACACATGATCTAAACCATGTGTCAATTTAGCATAATGTTGAAAAAAATGTTTGGGTAAACAGGGCGTTCCATCAACTGATGTCCACACTCCATCTACAAGGCTGCAGCCTGACGCCTTCCAGGTGTTTTTTCTCAGCTCCTGTGGAAAAACACTGCATGCTCTGTAAACAAGGAGAAATGTAGAAGTTAATGTCAACTTGTGCGCAAGTGGCGTTTTTACTAGTATCTTTAGTCTGATCCGCTGCCGCTGCTTTTGCAGCCATATCAGCTCTGCCGTTTCCTGTTGAAATGAAACCTTTATCATTAGTATGCGCTGCGCACTTACAAATCACGATTTTGTCTGGCAACAGAATGGCCTCGAGGAGGTCCAATACTAGAGACGCGTTTAGTATCGGACGCCCATCTGATTTCAAAAACTTTCTGTGCTTCCACAAAGCACCAAAGTCATGCCTGACTGTGTAAATCGTCACACATCAGTTTAAATGCTTCAGTCAGCACGACCAGTTCAGCTGCCTGCACAGAATAATGTGATGGTAATTTGCCAGACATCAGAGTTTCAAATTCAGTCGTTACTGCATAACCAACTTTATTCTGTCCAGTTTGTTGATTTTTTTTTAATTATTTATTATATTTATTTATTTATTTATTTATTTTTTTTTCATGGAAAATTGGTGTGCGTACTGGTGAATCATTGCATGGCATAATTATTCCCTCCTTCAACAGAGAATCAAATACTGGCATTATGCCCTGCAATGCCTCACGTTTGAGGGGATATTGCGTCTGACACGGTTTGTAATCAGATTTTGGGGTGACTACAACCGGCTCGCATCCCTTTATCAAACCCACATCGTACTTGTGTTTTGCCCACAATTTTGAAGGTATTTCTGCCAGAGAAATGTCAGTTTCTGACGCAGAAATATCCCCCACCCCCTGTTTTGTCACATCATTGTTCACAATAGCAGTTACAGTTCTCAAAACCCACACATTAAAATCACAGTTTGATTTAAATGCTCCAACACTTTTGCTCTGTGCTATGTCTGTCAATTTTAACCCAGTCTGTAGCCTGCAAACAGTCATTCACAAAAAGCCCCAATTCTGCCCACTGCTTATTCTTGCTCTTGGATACGGATAAATGAGGAACACTGTGTCCTGCCATTAAATAACACTGCAATTGTTGTGTTTTTTTTTTTTTTTTTCTTTTTTTCAAACACACATACAACGCACACACATTTTCTGTCCAGAAAATCTTGTCAAATTTCTCACTTTCATTCTTCACTCCACTAAACCAAGTTTCTTCATAGTGTGAATCACGCTCGTTTACGACATATGACGTACAATACATTCTATCAGGCGTCATAAACTCTGTGTTGACCGGTGTTATTCGATCTTTAGCCAATTTCAAAATCATCTCTGCCCAATCAACATCTTTTATCTGCCATTCGTAAGCCCACTGTGGCTCAAATTTATAACATATATAATATATAATTAATAACATATATAATTAATAACATATATAAATCTCTGGCCATTAGAGGCGCGGGACAATTGGCCGACCAGAGAAACTCGTGTTTCAGAGTTCGACCTCCCTCTGTCACACTCTAAGGGCTCGGTGAATTGTTCAGAGATCATATGGCCTGAAGCCGAAGCGCTTTCATACACTTTTCCTGTCATTTTCGGCACACATGGCAAGTCACATGGTTGTAAAGTGCTAATTGAAGCTCCTGAATCGACCAGAAAGTTAATTATTACTCCCTCGACTATCATTGGGTATTTTGGCATTTGAGAAAACCCTGTGCTTTTGTACATTTTCAAACATTCATCGGAAACACTGCTCAAGATTTCATCATTCACAACATTGCTCAAAACACACAAAGATTTGCAAGCAGATTCTTCATTGCAGATAGCAGAGAGTAAATCAGTGTATGTGTTTGTGCGTGTGTTGTGTTTGCGTGTTAGTAATAAATGGTCACTTCCCTGTCTTGTGGTCAGCCACTGATCGCCCCGAACCAGACCCTCTTCGTCCTGCTCTCCTTATGCCAGTTTACTGGACCCATTTTCACACCCAGCGTCCGTCTCAGTTCTTGTGAAGTCGGGCTGAACTCTTGGCACAGTGAAAACAGTTCTTTCGCAAATCTGTCGCCCGCGTTCTGTGGGTCCAGCAGATGCGCCATCGCGTCTTTCATATCAGCCACTCTCCAAGCTCTAAAGACCAGCATTGGCCCTTCCGGTCCCACAACTTCGACCATTGGGGCTGTTATGTTCGAAACTGTGTCTTTCGGAGCGGTAACTTTCAAAGTTGTGACTCTGATCTTTCCACTTTTAATCGTCTTTGATCTTGTCACTCTCGGCCCGCTGGTGCTTGTCTTTCTGAATCAGTTGTGCTGGTAACCATTTCAGACGTGTTCCCGAAAACTTCCTGTTCTTCGTCCTCCTCCCTTTCTTCTTCGCTGCCTATGGCAGCGGGCGCTGAGGATTCTACCGCCACCTGTTGTACTGGCGGTGATGGTGCTCGTGGGAATTCTTGCGCTTGTGCATCTCGTGCTGCTACTTGTGCTGGTCTTCGGATCGGAGAGCAGTCGAGATCGTGGTCCAGTTTCAGGGCTTTAAGCTCCGCCACGGGGTAGTGATGTTTATATGCCGGCGGCGCCGAGACAATCTCGGTTACATTTTGGAAAACACAAACACACAGTTTATTAGTAGCATGATGCTCTGGTGGAGCCGTTTTTTTTATACACACATCCTCATTCATTCCTTTGCTTAATTCATTCATCATTTGCTTTCGTTCTCTTCTGTCGGCTTCCTCAATCCAACAATCTATAGTCTGCTCACATTCTTTACACACATGACGGAAACAACCGCAGCAACTCTGCTGCTTTTCATTGCTTTTGTTTACTGACTTTTTTACAACATTCAGTCTTATTTTGCTCAGTGTTCCTCCTTCAGGAAAATCATGATATTTGATCAACTTTTCTATATCCAGCATGCATTTATGTCTGTAATTCTTTTTCATTTGACCGAAAACTGGTGTGTAAAAATTATCTAGTTTAGGCCTACTGTTAGATGACCCCATATTGGCTGATATCTATCTCTCCTGGATTTTCCCTTCGACGTGCGTCTAATAATCTGTCAAACGTCTTCAACAGATCCGATTTTGTCACCTCAAATCGGCAAGGGTAGCAAATATGCTCTGTGTGGCTCTTCCGTCCACCTTTTACTGAGCTAGTTTTTCGGCATAAAATTGACCGACTTCCTCAGGTTACAATTCACCCCTCGAAAAACCTTCTCTGCCCGTACCAAAGAGATAGTTCCAGCCACTATAGTTCACTCACAGTCATATCAAATTACACCACCCAAAATAAAATAATTTTACTGTCTCTTACCGAGATGCTTTTACTGCCACCGGGTTCTTTCTGATCTCAGTCGAGTCACTCCTGGCCCTGAAAGCAGTTTGGCTCTTCTCTCTCAATTTTCGAGGTAAGACCAGAAGCCTGGTGCTGCTGGGATGATCAGTCGTCAAATCTGCTGTCTTCAGGACCAGAAGAAACTGCTGTGAGATCCCAACTTCTGACATAATGTCTTAAAGAAAGTAAAATATAAATTTTCTACAACATACGTTTCATGTAAACTTTACTGCCATTATTACTGGCTTATAACGTGCACAAGTGTTGTGCTCATACCTGTTTACATTTCGATGTCAAAATTAGAGAATAATAAGTCATGTAATTGATTAAGCTTGTTTTTGTTTTACAAGCTTTTTGCTCTTGTGTCGTGTAGTCTGGGAGAGGCTTGTTGTTAATTGCAACTTGCTGCTGCTTGTATCTGCATCGCAAATTCACTGATTTGCACAGTGATGTCGGCGTAAAGAAAACTACATGTTTGTTGTACTGTAGTGCCAGAACATTACACTGTTGTTTGACAAAATTTGACAAGCTAAATGCTACAATTTACTTGCCGTTTGTTGTCAATCTTCTCATCTATGTATGAAGATATGTTGCTCTGTTTTTCCTCATGGAGGAGACTGTTCCGCAGCTCTCAATATTGCCCTGCTTGGTATTAATTGCACAATAATGTGTTTATGTATCGTACGATGCATATGGTAGTGAATCATGATCGTCATATCGTGCGATTCGATACAATACAATATTTTTTACGCCCTTATGCGAGACGTCTCTCCTGCTTCACGTAGCACTCTGCAATCTCTACAAGTAAGCTTATAAAATAATTTGTTTCAAATCAATGTTTTATGTGCATTTTATTTATTTATTTATTAATCTTGTAATGAGATTCATAGTGAACAGTTAGATGTTCATTAATAACAGAACTCAGATGCAAACCAGAGGATGATTTCAGCTGTTCAGCGATTTCTTTCTTAAATTCCATAATTTCCACGCAAATCAATATTTACGGCCATGTATTTATTGATTTGGTTAGTAGCTATGTGCTACAGGCATGAATGATACCTCAAATCATTTGGCCGTTATTGTCTGGCATATGACATTTGTTTCTGAGGTGGTCATTATATTTTGGTCAAAGATTACGAAGGCTGACATATAGCTCTTTAGAATAATGTGCACTCATGAATCATGCACAATAAGACCAAGTACATTTCTTAGGGGAATTAAGTATATAATTTCTCACCTCTCTCTCTCTCGATACAGGTGAACCAGTTCAGACAGCTTTACTCAAAAGTGATTAATGACAAACATGATGATGTGATGGCCAAATTTGGAGCCATCCTGGCTCAGGGCATCCTGGATGCAGGTCAGTACCAGAACTCAATCACTCAGGCTTCTGGAATATATCTCATTTAAATGCATTAGCAGCTGCTAATGACTGCCATGTGCTGCATCAAGTCGGTGCCTCCTATGTGTTCATGTGAGATTGCAGATATGCATATACTTTATATTTTCTTTTAGGTGTTTCAAGTAAGGTCAAGTCAGTCATTAAAAAAAAATGTAAGAAAAATCTCTCACAACCTGTCAAGATCATGTCAAGACAATATATCATCACAAAAATGAAATTAAGAAGTTTTATTTTGTATGCTTTCTCTTTTTATTATGGTAATACAAAAAAGTCACATTTTAATTACTGTAACACACACACACACACACACACACACACACACACACACAAAATAATTAAATTGTAGCCTAAATTATTTATACATCAAGACAGTAATTGTTGTACTGCTATAAACAGTCCCAAATTAACACCCACCAAGCACCAAATGCAGGTCCATTTTCCATTTGGCTGGTGAATTTTGTGGTGTTATACACAACTCAGGCGGGTGCTTATACTTTCTATCAGTTTGTGTCAGGTAAAATAATGTAACATGTTCAAAGTTTTGTGATCAAGGGGGCTCTGTAGGTCTTCAGTCAGTACGGTTGCAGGTGTTTACATGGAACAGCTCTCATTTGCTAGTCCCCCTGCTTATCGAAAGTCTCAGTTAGCAGTAGGGATACCGCACTCGGATACTTGTACTTGTAAAAATGCCCTAATACCATCTGACGTACGAATGTCATTGCGTATACATTCAGCGCACACATTCAAATAATCTCCTAGTTTGATTATTAAAGCACAAATACAGAGGTTTCTTTGTGTTTCAAATGTGAGGGCCTGTGAATGTGTGTTGCTGGTGTTGTACTGACGCAGGCTGCTCTTACGAGCTCTTTGGCTCACACTCATGAGCTCTGCCTGTAGAAGATGACTGCAAGCAGAGCACTAATTCACAGAGCGAAGCGCTAATTCACTTCATACAGACTATATTTTATTTTATTTAATTGCAGTTTGCCGTTTATAATCACTTTTCGAGTACTTTGTTTTAAAAATGGTATCAGGACATCCCTAGTTAGCAGTAAATCTATGAGCTGGCTCTTTTTAGTGAGTCAAAAGGACTTACAGTCAGGTCCATAAATATTGGGACATCGACACAATTCTAATCTTTTTGGCTCTATACACCACCACAATGGATTTGAAATTAAACAAACAAGATGTGCCTTAACTGCAGACTTTCAGCTTTAATTTGAGGGTATTTACATCCAAATCAGGTGAACGGTGTAGGAATTACAACAGTTTGTATATGTGCCTCCCACTTTTTAAGGGACCAAAAGTAGTGGGACAGATTAACAATCATAAATCAAACTTTCACTTTTTAATACTTGGTTGCAAATCCTTTGCAGTCAATTACAGCCTGAAGTCTGGAACGCATAGACATCACCAGACGCTGGGTTTCATCCCTGGTGATGCTCTGCCAGGCCTCTACTGCAACTGTCTTCAGTTCCTGCTTGTTCTTGGGGAATTTTCCCTTCAGTTTTGTCTTCAGCAAGTGAAATGCATGCTCAATCGGATTTAGGTCAGGTGATTGACTTGGCCATTGCATAACATTCCACTTCTTTCCCTTAAAAAACTCTTTGCAGTATGCTTCGGGTCATTGTCCATCTGTACTGTGAAGTGCCGTCCAATGAGTTCTGAAGCATTTGGCTGAATATGAGCAGATAATATTGCCCGAAACACTTCAGAATTCATCCTGCTGCTTTTGTCAGCAGTCACATCATCAATAAATACAAGAGAACCAATTCCATTGGCAGCCATACATGCCCACACCATGACACTACCACCACCATGCTTCACTGATGAGGTGGTATGCTTTGGATCATGAGCAGTTCCTTTCCTTCTCCATACTCTTCTCTTCCCATCACTCTGGTACAAGTTGATCTTTGTCTCATCTGTCCATTGGATGTTGTTCCAGAACTGTGAAGGCTTTTTTAGATGTTGTTTGGCAAACTCTAATCTGGCCCTCCTGTTTTTGAGGCTCACCAATGTTTTACATCTTGTGGTGAACCCTCTGTATTCACTCTGGTGTAGTCTTCTCTTGATTGTTGACTTTAACACACATACACCTACCTCCTGGAGAGTGTTCTTGATCTGGCCAACTGTTGTGAAGTGTGTTTTCTTCACCAGGGAAAGAATTCTTCGGTCATCCACCACAATTGTTTTCCGTGGTCTTCCGGGTCTTTTGGTGTTGCTGAGCTCACCGGTGCGTTCTTTCTTTTTAAGAATGTTCCAAACAGTTGATTTGGCCACACCTAATGTTTTTGCTATCTCTCTGATGGGTTTGTTTTGATTTTTCAGCCAAATGATGGCTTGCTTCACTGATAGTGACAGCTCTTTGGATCTCATATTGAGAGTTGACAGCAACAGATTCCAAATGCAAATAGCACACTTGAAATGAACTCTGGACCTTTTATCTGCTCCTTGTAAATGGGATAATGAGGGAATAACACACACCTGGCCATGGAACAGCTGAGCAGCCAATTGTCCCATTACTTTTGGTCCCTTAAAAAGTGGGAGGCACATATACAAACTGTTGTAATTCCTACACCGTTCACCCGATTTGGATGTAAATACTCAAATTAAAGCTGGAAGTCTGCAGTTAAAGCACATCTTGTTCGTTTCATTTCAAATCCATTGTGGTGGTGTATAGAGCCAAAAAGATTAGAATTGTGTCGATGTCCCAATATTTATGGACCTGACTGTATGAATCAGTTGGAGATGACTGAATTAATTGAAGAACTGTTACTGTGTTATGTGAACTTATGAGACTTGTGAGAGTTACTCATAATGACAACATGTTTAAAATACAAAATTATTTTTGTTGTAATAAGTGAATAATCAAAAAAAAAATTCTAAATGGACTATCTGGCAATTTCATATTTCATAAATAATAAAACAGTACAATTCTTTAAATAAAGTCAAATATCCAGTTTCATAAATTGGTTAAAATCTCAAAAGAAATGAAAAGAGAAAAATTCATGATGCAAAACATATTAAAGGTCCAAAAATAGGCTTTTTACTTTTTGTTTTTCTGACATGTCATGTTTTCATTAAAGCTTAAGTCCTCTTCTGTCAGCTGTTTAATAGATAGGTTTCGCAATCTATTTGACATTTTTTACAATATAATGCCTTTAGGTTAAATCAAAACGGTCTCAAACTGTATGGTTGGGTTTTTTAGAGCAAACGTGAGTGTGATAAGAAATAGGTATGCACCGATACACCTGGATCGGTATCTGCTTCGATGCTGAAGCTTTTAGGCAGATCAGGTATCGGTCCGATGAGCCCGATCCAAATCCTATACTGTGCGTTAGTCATGTTCATTACTGTCAAGCTCAAAAAATGACAAAAGAACCATAAAAACACAATTAAATTAGTTCATATGACTCGTGCATTTAATTCAAAGCCACTCGAAGAAGTGCGATAGCTCTGTGAATCACAAAAAGCTGTGTTTATTAAGTAAATATATAAAATGCATGCGCAGCTCCAGCGCGTCAGTGAATGGCGCTGCTCTGTTTACACACACATTCGAGGCTATTTTTAGCCTTCACGCAGGTGCGCAATATTCATGTTGTACTCATGAACAACATCTCAGGTGTAGATGCTCAATAGTTCGGTTCTCTTATAATATGCATTTAGGATGGCACCGGAGGTGAATTTTTAACAGAATTTGAATAAGAAGCGAATTAATCTACTGTGATCTTGCCTACAAACAGACAAACTTACAGGACTTCCTGGAGAGTTCAGAATGTCAAAATAATAGTGTGAGGGTTTAAAGGTTCTGCAAGGTGCACGATTGAGATATATTACTATTATAATATATTATAATTTTTTTACAAATTATATTTAAGTTGAATGGGTTCCAAAAAATAACTGTGTGAATGAAAAGTGGACCGTTATCTTACAACTAAACTGAACAAAAAAAAAGAGATCCTATAAAGTCCAGATACAAGTTGAGAAAATTCTGCAAATAAAAAATTCTACCAAAGACTGGAATTACTGTTAATTTTGCTGCTACATTATCCAGTATACTAGAAATAGTAAACTGTTTCTTAATAAGCTTCACATTTATATTGAAATAATGTGTAGTTAGAGGTTTGTGTTTCTTTACATATTAAAGAGTTCCACACAGTAATTTAAAGATATTCTAAACTGATTACGCAAACAAACAACACTGGTATCGGATCGGGATCGGCCGATACTGAGATTTCAAATATCAGAATTGGAAGACAAAAAAGTGGTATCGGTGCATTCCTAATAAGAAAGCTGCCTTGTTTGCATGTTCAGACTGTACATTTAAGGCTATGTGATAAAATGCTGATAGGGTCGTGGCGAGAATGTGGATCAGAATGTAGATAGCCTCTTAATAGAATAGAAAATAGAAAGACTTCATGCCACAACAAGCAAATTTCATCCCTCAATCCCCCTGGTACATATTATCATTGAAAGAGTGCATCGACCTTCAAGTTGATCTTTCCTCCATCTTCCCTAATATCAGTCAATAAAGCAACTAACCCCATATGGTTAATGCTTTCACCCATGACAATTTAATTAATTGATGCCCGGGGATGGTGTTCCATCCCCATCTACTGATCTTGATTCAGTTCGGGGCTGCAGCTGTCATTATGTAGGAGTTAGAGGCTGCTGTCAGGGGCCCTTGTGCCAAACACATACCACCATGTCCTACAACCCATTAACATCTGCTTTGAGTCCTTTGTCTTCACTAAAACACAATCTAAAACCATACTTTGTTTCTAAACATATTGAGCAGCCATGTTGTCTGATGCCTACATGAGCAACATACAAATAGTGCTCCTCACGTGAAGCACACAAGAGATTTGACTCGATTGATTCCAATAGAGCGCAACGGTCTGTTTCCAGAAGTTAAATCCCCATTAATTGTTGTTCATATACTTATTTATTTTTAACAATAATTTAAAACCTTTACCAAAAAAAGACATAATGTGAGCTTCGTGGTTGTTAATCAATGGCACTGTATGTTCTGATGTTGAAGTAATCAGTCAGCATTATTTAAACTATATTCTTTTAAAATACTGTTTAATAGTGGAATTCCTGGTGAGAAACTACACTACTCTTCAGAGAATCACAGCCAACAAAGTGCGCAAAAGTTCTGAAACAACCGCCCACTCCCATGACGCACTACGAATGACGCAATTGTGTCTGTCTCCCTACACTCTCAAACTACCTCTATTTTTGTAAATATATTAATATTTGCAATAAAATTAAAAACATATTTGTAACAGTTCTGGAATGGAGGATGCACGAACTGGAGTAACCAACAACAAAACTTAAAACAAACAGAACATCAAACTGAAAACACAGCAACATAAACGCACACACAGAGCGGCCATGTGTGTGTCTCTCTCTTTCTCTCTCTCATCAATAACCTCGGCCGCTCCTCCACCCCGTGGCGGGCAACAGTCGCTCTTATATCCCCTGGCGGATGGCAGCGGTTCCTCCATCTCCTGGCGGACGGCAACGGCGAGTTCTCCTGGACCGTGTGCTCTTCCTCCTTTCCCGGGTTTTGGCACCAATGTAACCGTTCGGGAAAGGAGAATGCGGGAACTGGAGTAACAATCAACAAAAATGTAATCAAACTTTGAACGTCAAACTGAAAACACAGCAACAAATACACACAGTGTGGCTGCATGTTTTCCCCATTTTGCTGGTTGATGTAACATTAACTGAAGTTCCTGAACCGTAACTGCATGATTTTATGCACTGCACTGCTGCCACACAATTGGCTGATTAGATAAACACATAGATGTGCATCCAGAAAGTATTCACAACGCTTCACTTTTTCCACATTTTGTTTTGTACAGCCTTATTCCGAGATGGATTAAGTTCATTATTTTCCTCAAAATTCTACAAACAATACCCCATAATGACAACATGAAAGAAGTTTGCTTGAAATCTTTGCAAATTTATTACAAATAAAAAACACAATCACATGTACATAAGTATTCACAGCCTTTGCCATGACACTCAAAATTGAGCTCAGGTGCATCCTGTTTCCGCTGATCATCCTTGATGTTTCTACAATTTTGGATTGGAGTCCACCTGTCGTAAATTCAATTGATGTCTATATAAGGTTCCACAGTTAACAGTGCATGTCAGAGCACAAACCAAGCCATGAAGTCCAAGGAATTGTCTGTAGACCTCCTGGACAGGATTGTATCGAGGCACAGATCTGAGGAAGGGTACAGAAAAATGTCTGCTGCATTGAAGTTCCCAATGAGCACAGTGGCCTCCATCCATAATTGGAAGAAGTTTGGAACCACCAGGACTCTTCCTAGAGCTGGCCGCCCGGCACAACTGAGCGATCGGGGGAGAAGGGCCTTAGTCAGGGAGGTGACCAAGAACCCGATGGTCACTCTGACAGAGCTCCAGTGTTTCTCTGTTGAGAGAGGAGAATCTTCCAGAAGAACAACCATCTCTGCAGCACTCCACCAATCAGGCCTGTATGGTAGAGTTTCCAGACGGAAGCCACTCCTCAGTAAAAGGCACACGACAGCCCACCTGGAGTTTGCCAAAAGACACATGAAGGACACTCAGACCATGAGAAATTAAATTTTCTGGTCTGATTAAAAAAAGATTGATCTCTTTGGCCTGAATGGCAAGGGTCATGTCTGGAGGAAACCAGGCACCGCTCATCACCTGGCCAATACCATCCCTACAGTGAAGCATGATGGTGGCAGCATCATGCTGTGGGGATGTTTTTCAGTGGCAGGAACTGGGAGACTAGTCAGGATCGAGGGAAAGATGAATGAAGCAATGTACAGAGACATCCTTGATGAAAACCTGCTCCAGAGCGCTCTGGACCTCAGGCTGGGGTGAAGATAATTTTTGTGAGTAAAATGAGCCAGTTAGGTGACATTAAGTCAGCGTCAGTCAGTGTTTACATAAAACAGCACTATGTGATCACTTGTATTACTACTACACTATTAAAGCAAGGAAATAGCTTTAAACGAACAACTTCAGCATTACGGCTCATCACAACAGAGACACACCAGACTGATTAATTACACAAACTCAAGGCACTTACCTCTTACCGGACGTTGCACATTAGAGAGGACATAATGTTTAAAATGGTGAAGGACATTGGGGTTTCTAAAGTGAATGACTCTTGGCACCAGTTAATGTGAAATACCCCCATGTGGATGACTATTTTTTCCACTGAGAAAGCTGATCTTCAGAAACTGACAGCATTTCTGCTGGGGAGTGGCAACAGGTGATCATGCGCTTGCTCGCTCGCCTGGCAGGGTTGCCCTCTTTCCCCATTATTGTTCTGTCTTGCCCTGGAACCATTAGCAGCCGCTATAAGAAAGGAGGATGATTTTCCAGGGGTGATTGCGGGAGGTGTGGCACTTTTGCTTTATGCAGATGATATTTTATTATTCGTCTCTGACCCTACTAGATCTATGACTTGCCTCCACAGAACTTGGAAAAGGATTTAATAATTCAAAGGATACAAATTCACTTGGTCTAAATCCGAACTTTGTCTCTGACAACATACTGTCCAGTAACGGCCCTCCAGCTGGGCACCTTCCAGTGGCCCAAACAGTGCATTAAGTATTTGGGTATTTTATTCCCAGCAAATTTATCTGATTTAGTTTGTTATTTTTGACCTTTTAATAAAAAGACTTCAGAGTGGTGTAGACGGGTGGGCTTCATTTTATTTATCGATGATGGGAAGGTTAATGTTATTAAAATGAACTGTATTCCAAAATTCAACTACCTGCTACAGTCACTCAATATAAATGTCCCCTTCTCTTATTTCCAGCAATTTGATAGCAAGTCCTTAATTTGGAATGGTAAACTTGTCATTTGGAATGGTAAACTTGTCATTCTACTTGTTTTATTAATGTGTTCGGTCTGAGGCATTTGACTCATTGGTCGCTTCCACTTGAAAGAGCCCCTCCCTGGTTCTCTATTTAACAGGAATTTTGCCTATTGCCCCTATTTAGCTATTGCAAAGCCTTTCTATCAAACTAACCGGAGAAGTTAAGTCACACCTCGTTATTTCACATTTGCACGTGATTTGGACAAGAGAGGCCAGAGTATTTAATTTAGACATTTATTTAAATGTTCCCTCAAGCATATGGCTGAACCCCTTTTTACATATCAACAAGTCTCTTTTCTGTTGGTCACAGTGGATTGTGAGGGGGCACTTGACGACCTGTATATGAGAGTGGAGTGTTGAAATCTTTTGAGAATTTGGGTCATCATTTTGGGATTCCCAGATCTCTGTTTTATAGGTATTTACAGCTACACCATATGCTCTGTACTGTTTTTGGGAGTAGCACACTCCCCCCTAAAGCAGCAGATACTTTGGGAGAGGTGATTACTGCTTTTGGAAAAGGTCATAAGGCATCAGTGTATTACTCCCTGCTAATTCAGAGTCTGGAGGATGGAGCTTTAACTTCTATTAAGAGATTATGGAAGAAATATTTGAACTTTGTATTGGAGGAAGGAGTGTGGACTAGGATTCTAAAAAACTTTTAGAAGTTTTTAGAAGGACTTGTTCTTCAGGAAGTGGGGTAGGTATTTGGCAAATTTGGGGGACTCTCGGGGAAGGGATGAGGAGAGAGCGCGGTTTAGTTTAATTATGTATGTTCATTATATATTTTATTTTATTTTTATCCATTCTTTTTTACTTTAATTTTTTGTGTGTATTATTTTATGTGACCACAGGGGTGTTCTTTGGGGTTGGGAGGGGTTGGTGTTTGGGGAAGGATAATAGTGAGGATTAAAAGTTAAATGTTGATTCGGTGTGTGTTTGTTGTGTTTTTCTCTGTGTTATTTTCTTGGAATCAATGAAAATGTTAATTGCAAAAAAAAAAAAAAAGATTTTTACTTTGCGCTCGTGCTACCAAGTGTTTTAGAAAAAAACACTGAATGTCTTTCAAAGATTCAATGCCTCGAACTTCACAGACTTCATCAAATCAACGACTAGGTCATCTTTCTCAGAAGTGCTCATTTAAGCAGCTTGGGAAAACAAGGTGGACTGATATAAACCTGTGAACCCTGACTCCCAGAAATGACTGTACTTCAAGCCAGCCAATTATTATAGCTTTGGATTTTTCTGAAAGCTTTTGCTATTTTTGTGCACAGTATGCATAGGTGTCCTGAGGACTAAATATCTGTCTTTGACACTTTTCAGGTGGTCGTAACGTAACAATCTCCCTGCAGTCACGTACAGGCCACACCCACATGCCATCTGTGGTGGGTCTGCTGGTCTTCACCCAGTTCTGGTTCTGGTTCCCACTCTCTCACTTCCTGTCCCTGGCCTTCACACCCACGGCCATCATTGGCCTCAACAAGGACTTAAAGGTAAGCAGATACCCATGCATAAAGTTTGCACAGTTGTTTTGCGATGGACCAGAGATGTACACATTGATACAGGGTTACCACTGTGACCGGTTGACTTTGGACATTCTAAAGGTAAATGCATTTGGCATATAGTATTTTTAACTCCCTAAAAAACAAGGCTGCATTTCTAATTCATGTGTGCCCATTAAGGATTCAAAACATTAAACCATGCAAGGAAAGTTAGCAGCAGCAGACAGTGCAGTGGTGTAGTGTTTATCATTTAGGGGAAGTTGAGTGTGCCTGTGATGCCTTGAAATGCTGTCTAGGTAGGCAGATCAGTAGGTTTGGAACGGAGTCTTATGTTTTTGAATTGATATCGGTGGGTCCCCACAGCACAAATTTGTAAACGCTCTCTTATTTGAGGGGATGTTTGTTTTTATTTTAATTGTTATTCCAGACATTTATGTCCAAGCCAGTCCTTTTAAACTAAATAAAAACAAAAAAATACAGGCATTTTTCACCTCTTTTCAAAGCTTTTTTTGGTTTTGTTTCTGTGCCCTGAATAGATGCCGAAGGTGCAGTATCGATCCAACTGCAAACCCTCCACATTTGCCTACCCTCCACCCTTGGAAGTGCCAAAGGAGAAAGAAAAAGAGAAGGTTTGTTTTAACCGAGCACATCTATGAGGGCTAAAATTTGTTAGAGCGCCACCTATATTTTAGATCTTATATTCTGAAGGAATTTGAGAGAGAACAAATATTTTTTTTAGTGCTTGCTGCCATTTAGTGGAATGAAAAAATTAGACCAATGTTTTGCAATTAGTCCACAGTATGTGTGAATGGTGAGCTTTTAAATTTGAGTGTGAAAAATTGCGGGCGGCAGCCCAAAATGCAACAGAGTTTAAGGGATTATAATCATGTTGTGAATTGCAAAAGGCTGCATTTAAGTCAATACAGGTACCGGAATCGGGTAGTTCCCATGATCGTGGAAAACTTTGGAAATAACTTTGAATTTGAATTTTTAATTATTAATAATACGTTTTTCATTTTTTTTTTTTAAACCCTGATTTGCTTAAGTAAATAATCTTGTTTTATGGATATTTGTATATTTTTACTGAAAAATTACAAAAACACCTGTGGCTTGACAAATCTCTGGCCGATTGGCTACCAAATCTTGTTCTTGAGTTTAGAAATCGTCTCAATGGTTAGTTTTGACCCGCTGATCTTTTGTCAGGTTTCCACTGCCGTTCTGTCTATCACGGCCAAAGCCAAGAAGAAGGAGAAGGAGAAGAAAGAGAAGGAGGAGGAGAAGATGGAAGTGGTATGTTGTTTATTGTCCTAGAGCAGATCCAGATCTAGCTTTGTACCGATGCAAAACCCTTTCAGAAACCACACAAATCCAGTGTTTGTGCCTCCCTGCATTTCAGAAGCTCTCATTTGTACCAAAGTCTCGCAAACCAGTAAAGACTATCAGATCTGGGCCTGTCTTTGATTTATGGCCAATTAAATGGGTTTTGATTTGGCAATAGCTTGCAGATGGCCAGTACCCTGCAGTAGCAGACTTTCTGTCAGAACCATTTAAACTTGCTGTGTGAGTGATGCTTTGCCTTATGCTGATGGATACAAGGGCATTTCAAGAAATATAACATAATAATAGAGATGTGTGTATTCAGTGTTATTTAACTTTTTTTTTTTTTTTTTGCAGGAGACACAGGCGGAGGCTGAGAAGGAGAAGAAAGATGAGGAGGAGAAGGAAAAGGAGAAGGAAAAGGAGAAGGAAAAGGAAAAAGAAAAGAAAAAGGAACCAGAGCCAAACTTTCTGATGATGGAGAACCCAGCACGCGTCATGTCTGCTCAGCTCAAAGTTCTCTTCATGCCTGACAACTGCAGATACCAGCCATTCAAACCTGTGAGTCTGACCTCATTTACTTTACAGTCGAGTAATAGGTAATTTTCTACAGGCCCAGATATACTTGATAAGAAATTGAAAACTGAGCAGATGTACAGTGATGTAATTTAGAACAAAATCTAGCCAAAAAGATGACGATTTGCATTCGTTTCTGTGGATCTTAACAGTTCGCCTGTACAAAATTTAAAGAAAACTTTTAACTGGCTGCTAAACACATTACTGCCATTGGTCCACGTCATTGATAGGTGTGACCCGAAGCTCCACCTACTACTTTGTTTATATTGTTCACTTGTGAACTTGTTTATATTGGAAACAAGTTCATTTTCATTTTTAAACATCACAATACTAATGTTTTAACTTGTGCTTAAAACATTAGTTAAACATTAACCCATTCATATTACACATCTGTCTGTCTTGTCAAGAAAGTCGTAGTGTTTTCAAATTACTCGAAGAATCTGTGATAGGGGTGAACACATTACAAAACATTTCACTATTGACGAATCCCCTGACGACTCTGCCTGGACTCCAAATTACGTTTCACAACAGAGTACATGCAAGAAGTGATACGAGGTACGAAAACAAATGCATGATCACATGTTATGCATTTCAGAATATGATGTGTATGTTTTTAATCGCCTAAAGGCATCATATATTTTATTGGTTACAATATGAATAAGTACCTCCTACTCTAAATCTACCCATTTCCTAACCTGACTGTCCAAAAGAATTAGCAATTTCTCTCCAACTCTTCTCTTTCTCCACCGGTTGTGGTACAGTTCAGATGAAACATCAAATAGGCACTGGTGATCCTGCCAATGTTCCACAAATTTTTCCTCCATTTCTTCGGTCCAATGAGACTTTCTTGATACCGCAGCCATGCTAGTTGATGTTCTGTTGCAGGTACATCAGTACTCCTCCTACTAAAACTTCCCATGCCCCATTTCTTGCTCTCTCATTGGCTGCAGTTTTATTCAGTCAAAACATATTTTAAATTGCGTGATTTGGAATCGTAGACAGGTCCAGATATATAATATTATAGATATCTCGCTGACATAGTCAACGTGTCGGCACTTCTCTCAAATCACATCTTTGATAATTCATAAATTGCGATCGTCACTCACGGGAGTGAGCTCTGACTTGCTTATGATTCCGGGCTTTTGATGCCGATCTATCGGCGAGGAAAAATATTTGGTGGAATAACCCTGATTTTCAATCACCGCTTTCATGCGTCTTGTCAAGCTCCTCTACCAGTCTTTCACATTGTTGTTGGGTGACTTTATGCCACTCCTGGTGCAAAAATTCAAGCAGCTCAGCTTTGTTTGATGGCTTGTGACCATCCATCTTCCTTTTGATCACATTCCAGAGGTTTTCAATGGGGTTTAAGTCTGGAGATTGGGCTGGCCATGACAGAGTCTTGATTCAGTGGTCCTCCATCCACACGTTGATTGACCTGGCTGTGTGGCATGGAGCATTGTCCTGCTGAAAAAACCAATCCTCAGAGTTGGGGAACATTGTCAGAGCAGAAGGAAGCAAGTTTTCAGTCTTCCAGGATAACCTTTTTCATGGCTTGATTCATGCGTCTTTCACAAAGACGAATCTGCCCGATTCTAGCCTTGCTGAAGCACCCCCAGATCATCACCGATCCTCTACCAAATTTCACAGTGGGTGCGAGACACTGGCTTGAAGGCCTCTCCAGGCCTCCGTCTAACCATGAGATGACCAGGTGTTGGGTAAAGCTGAAAATTTTAGTCATCAGTGAAGATAACCTTACTCCAGTCCTTACGGTCCAATCCTTGTTTTTTTGTTTTTTTGCTTTTTTGCAAACCTCAGCCAGGCTCTTCTTTGCTTCTCATTGATGAAGGACTTTTTTCTAGCTTTGCATGACTTCAGTCCTGCCTTTAAGAGCCTGTTTCGAACCTTCCTCACCGTTCAATTCACCCTACCTGCCGTTTGCTATTATTTTTGTAGGTCAATGGGTGTCATCCTATGGTTGTTGAGTGATATTCGAATGAGTTGGCGGTCATCCCGGACATTGAATTCATTTTCGCCCTCTGCCGGTCTGTAGCTTTGTTGTCCCTAATGTCTGCTGCTTGACCTTGTTCTTATGAACTGCCATCTTTGAAAATGTGTAGGACTGAAGCAATCTGACACTCACCGTGTCCCTCTGCCAGTAAAGCCAGAATTAAACTTTTCTTTTCAACTCTTTTGGCATGGTCAATAGATATTTTTGATTCCAGTTTCTTTTGAGGTACTAGTATTACTGATTATGTCATCCGGCTGGTCCTATTGCAAGAGGATAGTGATAACCACAGCAGTGGTTTTTATACTTTTCCTTGTTAAATAAGATTTGGTTCAGCTGATCACCTAATCAGTACCTCATTAAGTAGAATGAGGTGTGCATGTGTTGAAATTCAACAGACACTGGAATGGAATGGCTGCGATACATGTAGAGATGCTGATTTTACAAATATTTTGAGTGGTATCTTTTCCAGAGCTGCATTTTAATTTAAATCATCATTGAGTGGTTAAAACTGCTAAAAACAAATTTTAAAGGTTTTATATGTAGTGTCCTCATATTTAAATGCTTCTCTCTACGCCTCCCACAGTGGAGTGACTGTCTGAGTGTTCGCAAACAGTATAACCCTATTGCTCAGCTGTTTAGAACTTCTTATTACCCCTGAACGAAGAACTACTTCTCCGGAAGTATAACTGGCCTTAAGTGATTAGGTTCAGGATTTTCTCCTGGCAGATGAGTGAAACAAATCCCATAGACTTACACTGATTCTAAGCCATATCTAAAGGAGGGAATATCATTGAGACGTGGGGGTGAGCTCTTTTGACTAGGATTGGTGAGCGACCACTCAGAACACCTCAGTAACTGCATAGCAACACCCTGACAACCACCGAGAACACCCTTGCAACTGCAAAGCAATGCCCTGGTAACCACCCAAAGCACCATATCCTTGAGATTTGCATTAATGTGCACCAGGCAATCATCCATGTCGACTTAATAAAAATACATAATGTCAATTTTTGAGTAGAAATTTGCATACAAGTTTATAATTATAGTTATAAAATGGATAGTTTTGCTGATGTTTCAGTAGTAATGCCTTCTTTTAGACACATGATGCACGTTTCACACCTATTTGATTGTATATTATCACCAATATACACTCACCTAAAGGATTATTAGGAACACCTGTTCAATTTCTCATTAATGCAATTATCTAATCAACCAATCACATGGCAGTTGCTTCAATGCATTTAGGGGTGTGGTCCTGGTCAAGACAATCTCCTGAACGCCAAACTGAATGTCAGAATGGGAAAGAAAGGTGATTTAAGCAATTTTGAGCGTGGCATGGTTGTTTGTGCCAGACGGGCCGGTCTGAGTATTTCACAATCTGCTCAGTTACTGGGATTTTCACGCACAACCATTTCTAGGGTTTACAAAGAATGGTGTGAAAAGGGAAAAACATTCAGTATGCAGCAGTCCTGTGGGCGAAAATGCCTTGTTGATGCTAGAGTTCAGAGGAGAATGGGCCGACTGATTCAAGCTGATAGAAGAGCAACTTTGCCTGAAATAACCACTCGTTACAACCGAGGTACGCAAAGCATTTGTGAAGCCACAACACGCACAACCTTGAGGCGGATGGGCTACAACAGCAGAAGACCCACTCATCTCCACTACAAATAGGAAAAAGAGGCTACAATTTGCAAGAGCTCACCAAAATTGGACAGTTGAAGACTGGAAAAATGTTGCCTGGTCTGATGAGTCTCAATTTCTGTTGAGACATTCAGATGGTAGTCAGAATTTGGAGTAAATGGAATGAGAACATGGATCCATCATGCCTTGTTACCACTTTGCAGGCTGGTGGTGGTGGTGTAATGGTGTGGGGGATGTTTTCTTGGCACACTTTAGGCCCCTTAGTGCCAATTGGGCATTGTTTAAATGCCACGGCCTACCTGAGCATTGTTTCTGACCATGTCCATCCCTTTATGGCCACCATGTACCCATCCTCTGATGGCTACTTCCAGCAGGATAATGCACCATGTCACAAAGCTCGAATCATTTCAAATTGGTTTCTTGAACATGACAATGAGTTCACTGTACTAAAATGGCCCCCACAGTCACCAGATCTCAACCCAATAGAGCATCTTTGGGATGTGGTGGAACGGGAGCTTCGTGCCCTGGATGTGCATCCCACAAATCTCCATCAACTGCAAGATGCTATCCTATCAATATGGGCCAACATTTCTAAAGAATGCTTTCAGCACCTTGTGCTTAATTCAATGCCTCGTAGAATTAAGGCAGTTCTGAAGGCGAAAGGGGGTCAAACACAGTATTAGTATGGTGTTCCTAATAATCCTTTAGGTGAGTGTATTAACACCATGTATCCACATTTGTCATCTTCAGTTACAAACCGGAGGCATTATAATCATGAAAGACACCAGTGAGGAAGACGAGGAGCTTGTGGAGCCTGTGTCTGCTCACGGCCCCAAGATAGAGGAGGAAGAGCAGGAGCCCGAGGCCCCAGAGCCATTTGAGTACATCGATGAGTGACACTCCACCATGCAGGTAAACCAACTCCTTATGAACCCAACACTGACCAATACTGATCCACTGAAGCGCTCGCACTACTTTTGTATCTTTGAGTTTTATGACCATTATTCCCAGCAATAGAGATATGTTTGGCCTTAGATGGTATAGCAGTTGTGAATTTTAAGACTTTGTGCAGAGAATACAGGCCAAAAAGAACCCAGAGTTCAAACTCATCACTTCCTTTGGAAAGTAAGCAACACAAGATGCTTGTCTGCTTCACATAGCTGTTAAGAACCTCAAAAACACTCATATGAACCCTACAAAAGGCATCAAAATCATAATTTCTTAATTTTTTTATTGAATTTTGAAATGTAACATATTACTAGATTAAACTCGGGGATAAAACTAGCCAGTCAGAGGTGTAGACTTGATATCTGTATCCTTTTTGGATATTATTATTAGTCGTAAATGATTAAGACAGATATTCTCATCATATGTCAAAGAGCTCAGTTCTGATTTATTTTATTGTTTATTGTAAACTGACACTTGTGTAAAACTCCCTAATCTGTTATGTTTATCATTTGTCAACCAGTGTTTGTGTAATTGATTACAAATAATTAGTTACTATAATCCAATTACTTATGTAAAAAGGTAAAATATGTAAAAACATATTGCTGACTTTCAAGAAAAGTAATTATTTTTAAGATAATTACTCGAGTTTCACATATAATGTGAAAATAAAATAAATATGTTCTAAAATAAAATGATTGATGTTCGATACATTTTAAAATATGAATTAAATGTTCATTAGTACATCTGTTTGTATTTCTGTGTGTGTCATTTGTTGAGCCGAATAACTAACATTCCTTTAAAGTGTTTTAGAAATTAACTTAGTCATTTGGTTATTTTCTCAGTTAAGTAATTTTTTTGTAATTTACCCAACACTGTTATCAACAAATTTGACACTGTAATTTAATATGATGCCACTGTTATTATATGAAATCGGAATAGCTTTGCACTTCCAGTCTTTATGCTTTATCAGTAATATTTTGAGACCTAATGTATATTAATATGTATTTTAAATATATTTTTGCACATCGTGTTGTAACAAATGTTAAGTTAAATTGAAGTAAAAATCACATGAATTGCTCACACTGTAGACCATGGTTAGTCAACAGGCGGCCCGCCAATCATCTTGGTCTGGCCCTCCGACTGATTTTTGATCAAATTGCCTCACCATCTGAAATACCAGAGTACTCTCTGCACAAAACTCTGCGTCAAATGAAAATGTTTAACCAGTTAATCACACAGTTTTCTGTGACTAATTGTGATTAATCATAGCACATGGTTAAAACAAATATTAACAAATATTACAAATATGAACAAATATTAAAATCTAATCATACATATATTTGTCTCAAAGAAATTAGTTTGTCATCATTTATTTTAATTATTGAAATATGTACATGTTAAATGCTAATTAGTAGCTAATTATCAGTTAGACACATTTGTTCAGGTAAACATCTTTGTTACAAGTATATGTTTACGTTTCATAAAATCAGTGGGCGTGCTGTAATTAAAAGTTGGGCAACATCTGCCATGTTTCAGTGGACTTTTTTAATAATATGATCAAATGGAAAGATTCAATTCATATCAGCTTTATTGGGAAGACAAGTGTACATTGGGAATGCTTTTTAAGACACTAAACATACAGATATGAAACAAATTGATTAGTGGTGCACCGATCAGGAAATTTGAGGCCGATTCAGTTGTTTTTTTGTGTTTTTTTAACACCAAGATCAGCCGATGCAGATACTGATTATTTAAAAGTGCCCTTTGCCACACTTTTGTGAGTTATATTATGCAGTTATTTGTTTATGCCCCACACAGTTAAATTATGGTAACACTTTACAAAAAGGTTCCATTTGTTAACATTATTTAACAACATTACTGTAGTTAACATGAACTAATGAACTTAATGTTAGTTACAACATATACTTGTATTAGTTCAAATTAGTAATGCATTATGAACTAACATGAACTAACAATGAACAATTGTAATTGTATTAACTAACATTACAGTTAATAAAAGCAGTAAAAATATATTGTTCATGATGACTAATGGTACTGAAAGGAACCTTTTTATAAAGTTTCCAAAATTACATTAAAATTACATTTATTTGTGAATTGCTAACCTTTACTTGTTTTGAAACCATTATGAATAGTTCTGTTGTCAATATCAAAAGGTCATTTTGACATACTGGTAAGTAGTAAAAACCATGAGGGCATCACACAGCAGAGATGTGTTCAAAAAGAAGAAAAATATATCCATTACAAGCTCTAAAACTGTTCCAGTGAGAAATCATTAATATCTATGATTTGTTTACTGTCTTTGTTGTTTTGCTATAACACAAATCATTAATTATTAAGCAAATGCAAGAAGACGTGGTGCCGTTAGGTTAAAATGTAATTGCTGTAATTAGTGGTAATGTGAGCAACATTAATCTGATTTAAATTGAGATATTGAGAGCTTCTGGAAGAGCGTGCATATTTGATTGACACCGCGAATTGTAAATTTGAGCTCATGAACGCTCAACACAACGTCTGATCACGTTACATCACGTGTACTCTGATTTAGTTGTTTAATTTGTTTTTATACCTGTTTGCAGTTTCTTTATCCTCTCCATGTTCACAGTGCAGCGAATCAGAATTATTACCGTAATGACTAAAAACGTACTGTTTATCTTACACGTTTTTTAAAACGAACCTGCATATTCATCTGAATAACAGCATTTCTGAAAGTTAAAATTCGTGAATACTTGGAATTGCCAACAATTCACTCTCTAGAGGCCACACTGTCATACATCAAGGGCTGAGAAAACACTTTTTTTCCTTGCGTGCTGCAAAAAAGATCAGCCCTGATTCTAGGCACGATCGGCTGATCGACGATCACAGCCAAAAATCGGCTGATTTAGATCGGTGGCTGAGTGCACCCCTAAAATTGAATGCTGAAGTTTCATTTTCTGAAGTTTAATATCTCAAAACTATGATTTTCTCTGGTTGCCATTCAGTCATTATTGAGCATGCGCTGGGTCTCACACATGCATAGTCGCTTTTGACACTGGTAGAGATGACAGTGAGTGGGAGTTTTTGAGCGATGCGAAGAGATTATGCAGCTTGCTTCTCTTACACATGGCTCATCGCTCTCCAAGTACATTAAATCTGCTCCTGTGTTTATTATGCCCATGACATGCGTTGTGCATAATGAATAAGCAAAGTTTCAGGAAGTGAAAATAGGATACTGCATTAATTGCGTAAATTGTTTTTCACGCATTTAACATTCAACTAGTAATCGCAGGTATTAACGTTAAATTTCCCAGTCCAAAATGTTGTATTGCCCCTTCCTGAAAAAAGATGGTGGTTATCATATTACAGCATTGTGAAAAAGATTGTCATTCTATTATTCTCATTACTACAACACAAACAAAGATTATGATATTCTTATTATTGCAATGTGGAAAAAAAGATGATCATTATAAGATTCTCATTAACACAATGCAATTTTTTTTTATAATGTTCTCATTACCGCAGGGTGAAAACATTTGTTTTTATTTGAAATAAAAAAAAAAAAATTATGATACTTTCATTATAATGAAAACATTTTATTGAAATTGGTTTGTGACATTTTCAGCACACTACCAAACACACATTCTCTCACACAATGTAAAATTACATGCACTGTATTTCAGTGATTGTTTTGAATATGAGTGTAATTTCTGAACTGATTGTGTCTCTTTTGCAGGTGGTGTTGTGAATTCAGCGAGTTTCCAGCACGCACTGCTCCATTTCCACTCCTCCACCATTTTTTTCCTTTTATATGTTTTGTCCACCTGGCCAATCACGGTCACTTGGGGAATGTTTTACATGATTAATTTCAATCATTACAATAAAATGTAAATGTTCCACATAAGATTGGGATATCATCTTTTATTATGGTGTATTATGGTGGCTAACACCGAAGTTTTTGTGTGCATGCATGCGTGCTTGTGTCTATATAATTAAACCTTTGCATTATTTACATTTACATTTATGCATTTGGCAGACGCTTTTATCCAAAGCGACTTACAGTGCACTTATTACAGGGACAATCCCCCCGGAGCAACCTGGAGTTAAGTGCCTTGCTCAAGGACACAATGGTGGTGGCCGTGGGGTTAGAACCTGTGACCTTCTGATTAACAGCCCTGTGCTTTAGACACTACGCCACCACTACTCCTACATTATTGTCAGCTAATGTTTATATACATGTGTGCTCAACTGATAATTAAGCCATAATTTGTGGCAATAGATCCGTATGAATAACAATACTTATGTTCTCTATAATTTAATGAGGCCTACGTCCAAATCCTCACAAAAAACACATTTTCCATGCATATAAAAGAAGTGTAACTGTCATCGAAATATGCCTGACATTCAGTTCATGCACAAAATAATGCAAGTCCTTATTTCTATTATTCTTAATTCATAGCATACAGCCTATACACTACCTCAAAGAACCTCCAAATTAAATTTCACTTGACCCAGCCCATCAGTGCACATTGCGTGCACAGTTTCACCAAACCTACTTGTGCCTAGACTTAGTGCATGCTTGCACGAAAAAATCTAAGCTTAATAGCCCTTAGTGCTAGCGCTCCTATTTGAATGTTCATGAATTAACCGAATATATATCACAAATTGAATATATGTTTTTTTTTATATTATTATGAAAGACATATCAGCTATTATACCATCACAGGTGCTTTCTAAAGGAACTTCTGGTTGACTGTATTTACTAGTCTGTGGTTTGAGGTGTTGCTTTAAGACCCGGTATTTCACGCCGTTTAATCTGACAGGAGGAAGCATTTAGTCACACTTTTACCCTCTGTCCACTGTATCCCCTTAAAAGGAAAGGATTTTAGGCAGTAATTTCCCATATGTCTTTACAGTGTGGGTGGGACTTTTAACTTTAGGGAAAATTACCAGAGTTCTGGGGAGGATACTCATATTTTGTTTATATTTCCTTTTTCTTTGTGTTTCATGTCTTAGCATCACTGTCATTTTGGGGAATTTAACCCAGTGATCTTGACTTTTCAATTATTGCATTTTAAATGTACAGAAAACGCTGCAGCTCATGGTCCATAGACATTAGAGGTACATGGACTGGCTAAATTATCCAAGTTAAATGAAGCACTGGACATGTTTCTAGCCCTGGTAAATGTTCCTACAGTAATTAAAAATATATATAACTGGGACATTTTGATCATATTTATTTTTTGTAAATTAGCTATTGTGGAGCTAATACAGTACAAAGTTTATTCTGATTTCATGACTAATATGGGGTAAAACAAAAGGGAGCGCATTGAATTTACACATTTCATTCACCAGAGGTTTTTATATTACATATACTATACATGCAAAATTGGTAATTAGTCAATATTAAACATAATTTAGAAAAATAATGCATAATCATTCAAATATTTATAAATATAATGTGTATAATTATAATAAATGTATGATAGAGATTGAAATTCAGTTTGAAATAAATTACATTATTGTGGAAGATAAAATAAACCATTGATTATACAATACAAAAAATTGCTTAAGAATGCAATATATTGTTTGTTTAATTCTCATATCATTGAACAAGCCTACAGCTGGTAACAATCTGTTTTGCATTGAGTTGGTCAATTGCAGTTCTCACAGTATGCTTTCTTACGTTCCATCTGTGCTGTTTTTAATTGTTGCTGTATGTACATGTGATTGCTAAAGCCACAGTCAACCACGCAGTTCCACGCATAATCGAGTCAACTTGCACACACCCTGCCTGGAGACGGATGACGTAAGCTCCTCTGTCTTCACTCTTATTGATAGTCACTTGCGAATGTTGCCTTTCATTTTCAAAAAGTTGACATTTTCTCAACTAGTCTTGTCGCTCTCCACAGCAATCCCTGTTGCCAATGGTCGCGACAGCTTGTGACGCCGGAAGACGCTGTGCTCTCATTGAAAATGAAGGGGATGGTGTCGCTGTCTCGAGCGACGTCGCTGGCGGTGAGCAGCTTTCACACTGCCAGCGAGACAAGCAGCGACAAAACGACATCATCAACTTCCGGCAACACGAGCGATGGTGACTGGATGTGTCCAGCGACGCATAGTTGAGAAATGTTTAGGAAATGATTGTAGGAGGCTTAAGCTGTGTTCACACTGCCAGCTACTTTGTCGCTGCATGTCGCCAGTGGCTGACAGTTAGGTTGTTAGTGATGTATGGAGAGTCTAAACAGTAATGTTTCTTCACAATTAATAGTATTATTAAAATATTAGTAAGGTTATTAATATGGTACGTTTATGCACTATATCTGATCGTTTATATGGTTTTGTTTGCTGTCATACATGTAACATATTTTCAAAACAAATTATTTAATAGTTAATTTTACAGGCTGTTTGATGATTTAAACCTTTCCACGCATCATCGTTCTTAAATATGTCTTTGTACGTCACGGCAGGAGCTATCAAAGAAAAGGATCACGTGAGCTCTACCATCTTCTCTCGTATTAGCTGTCGATCCCAAATGTCACTATTTGCATAAAGTTAAACATTTCTCAACTTTGTCACGGCAGGAGCTATCAGAGAAAAGGATCACGTGAGCTCTACCATCTTCTCTCGTATTAGCTGTCAATCCCAAATGTCACTATTTGCATAAAGTTAAACATTTCTCAACTTTGTCACGTCGCTGGACATACCCACATCCAGCAGTCGCCATTGCTTGTGTAGCTGGAAGTCGACAGCTCTCATTGAAAATGAATGACATGAGGTCGTTTTGTCGCTGCGTGTCGCTGGCAGTGTGAACGCAGCTTTAAGAGAACAGTGGAGCTCACTTCATCTGTCACCTGCAAAATAATGGAGACGAGTGTAGGAAGTTGTTGTTCTATATCATTTGTCTGTATCCACATACATGGATGTATTAAAACAATGTGTGGAAAACGGTCCGAAATTGTCGGTATTGTGAGTGAGTTTCATTCATACAGTAATAGATTGTTCATCTTGTCTTGTTTGTGATATGTTGCATTAGGCACTGCTGCAGTTTATTTAAAAACACTCTTCCCCTGCAGCATGTTTATTATAAACGCTAAAACAAATTATTCTTAGTCAAATAAGAATGATATCTATGTTTTTATGTCTGTAAATCACATCTGTGATCATATTTTCTAAAACCATGGCCATTTGTGCAATTTAGTGAAATTAACACTTCATTTACATTCACATTTATTAATTTGGCAGATGCTTTTATGACTTACAAAAGAGGAAAACATTAAAAGCGAATTATCTCAAGGAGACAGTGGTACGAAAAGTGCTGTATTACAAAGTTTCACTAGCATCAGAATAGTTGTATTTAAGACTGATTAAAGTGCAACAAGATTTTTTTTTTTTAGTAACCGGTTAAGTGCTCATGGAAAAGATGTGTTTTTAGTAATTTTATGAAGATAGAGAGTGAGTCAGCTTCATGGATGGAGTTGGGAAGGTCATTCCACCAACGCGATATGATGCAACCGAAAGTCCATAAAGGGTTTTGGTGCCTCTTTGTGTTGGTGCTACAAGGCGCCGTTACTAAGCCAACCGCACGCAGGCTTCTGGTGGGAATGTAGCTCCTCAGAAATGATTTTAGGTATGCTGGAGCAGACCCAGTGACTGTTTTGTATGCCAGCATCAGACCCTTGAATTCGATACGTGCATCAACCAGCAGCCTGTGAAGAGAGACAAGGAGTGGTGTAACATGCCCTCTCTTTGGTTCATTAAAGACCAGACATGCTGCTGCATTCTGGATCATTTGCAGAGGACTAGTTGCGCATGCAGGGAGGCCTGCAATGAGAGCGTTACAGTAGTCCAGTCTAGTTATGACAAGTGACTTTACAATATCAGGAAAATAAGACCCTTCCTCTCAGAACATGCCACACAACTTCTTGTTGAGTATAAATCTAAATGATCGTGCTGTCTTTGAGATGTGGTCTGTGAAATTGAGGTGGTTATCCATGGACACCCCTAGAAATCTGACCTTTTTGGAAGGCGTTACTGTAGTTGAAAACAGCTGCATGGTGATGTGTTCAACAGCAGGGTTGGCTGGAAAGACAAGGAGCTCAGTCTTGGCTGGGTTAAGTTGCAGGTAGTCTTCCTTCATCCAGGCCAAAATGTCTGCCAAACAGGTGGAGATTCGAGCAGTCACCATGGTGTTGTTGGGCTGGAAAGACAAGTAGAGCTGTGTGTCATCGGAATAGCTGTGGTAAGAGAAATCCTGTGCCTGAATGATGGGTCCCAGTGATGTTGTGTACATAGAGAAGTAGCCCAAGCACTGAGCCCTTAGGCACCCTAGTAAGTAGGTGATGTGACTTGGACACCTCACCTCTCCAAGCTACCTTGAAGGACCTACTGTACCTGAGAGATAGGAATTAAAAAAGTCAAGCACAGTTGCTGTGATGCCCAGAGTAGAGAGGGTGGAGAGTAGGATCTGATGGTTGACTGTGTCATAGACTGTAGAAAGGTCCAGTAGAATCAGGACAGATTATCTGGATCCAGCTATCGCCTGTCTCAGCGACTCAATGACAGACATCAGGCCAGTCTCTGTGGAGTGTCCACTTTTGAAACCTGACTGATTGTCATTCAGCTGCTTGTTCTGTGAGAGATAGGCAGAGATCGGATTGAAAACTGCCCTTTCAAGTGTTGTCGCCATTAATGGGGTAAGAGAGACTGGTCTGTGGTGTTCTACTTGTGTTTGGTTAAGTGCAGGTTTTTTCAGCAGCGGGGTTAATTGAACCTGCTTAAATGTAGTAGGAAAATTGCCTGTAAGTAGAGATGTGTTAATTATGTGTGTGAGTGCAGGTAGGTTGGATTGAGAGATGGCCTGGAGAAGGTGGGAAGGAATGGGGTGAAGGGAACAGGTGGTTGGAGAGGAGGAGTTTAGAGACCTCAGTGTCAGTCAGAGGAGAGAACATGGAGACAGAAGAGCTTCATACAGGAGGCAGGGGTTTGACAGGTTGTGGTGCTGAGAATGTATTGCTGATGGCTGTAACCTTATTAGTAAAAAATGTGGCAAAGACATCTGCTGTCAGGTGGTGGAGGGGGAGGACAGAGAAGTGTGTTGAATGTTCTGTCTGTGGAGCTGTTGATCTTGTTCTGATTGATTCTTGTTCATAAGAAAAAGATTAAAAGTGCACTCAGTGGAGCCTGGGTAGCTCAGCGAGTATTGATGCTAACTACCAGCCCTGGAGTCGCGAGTTCACATCCAGGGCATGCTGAGTGACTCCAGCCAGGTCTCCTAAGCAACCAAATTGGCCCGGTTGCTAGGGAGGGTAGAGTCACATGGGGTAACCTCCTCGGGGTCGCCATAATGTGTGGTTCTCGTGGCCGTGTAGTGAGTTGTGCGTGAATGCTGCGAAGAATAGCGTGAGCCTCCACGCACGCTACATCTCTGCGGTAACGCTTAACAAGTTATGTGATAAGATGCGCAGATTGACGGAGGGAACTGAGATTCACTATGCCACCAAGAGGACAGAGCGAATTGGGCATTCCAAATTGGGGTTTTACATTACTTAACGAATTTGTAAAATTAGATATAACTTTATAATACATTTTTATATAATGTTTACGTCTTGTAGCTGTACTTTTGAAACAGTATTTTAATGTTTACGGATTGGCCCCATTCACTACCACTCTAAATGCCTCACTTTAACCCAGATTTTTTATTTATTTATCTTTTAAGTAAATTAGGCACAGAGTGCAGTAATCAACATTATGCCACACATGCTGTTGATTAAGGTTAACTTGTATTTAACCCTGAATATTCCTTTAATTGTGATTAAGTAATCATCATGTAATTAATTAAATTACAATTTTTAACTGATTGACAGCCCTAATTTTAATAGTCATGGCTCAGTCATGCCCCTGGTTCCACTTGGAATTAACGAAATCACTACACAGTACTTGTTTTCAAAACCTTTCAAGACATACTTCAGTCATTAACCTTGCTTGCTACCAAGCCCTTATAAATTGTAACTGGACAAATGGCAATCCTGAGGAGTCAATGACAGTTGGCCTGACAGTCCAACATCACGTCCAAGAAGAAATCCAGACTTTTTATTATGTGTTGATCTCTTTGAAAATAATGTATTATTCCCTTGTTTGGAAATGTGACCATTGAAGGTGATAAGCATTTCTCCAAGCAACATAGCATCATAATGCCATGACACTAGAGGGGTGATGTGAGCATTTGGAGAATGATTTGAATGAAAGTGTAGGTGGACACACAATGTACCTCCATCCATTTCTAAAACAACTTACTTTGGCACTACTCCATGGACATTTCAACTGGAAACTGGAGCTCACACATGCCCATAAGTTCAACAACACCTTTAGCTATTGCCACTGGGGGCAGTAGTTTGAATTTTGGCAAGCACAGACTAATAGAGCACAACAGTCTTGTTCTGGAAGTAAAAATCCCATTAGTTTATACCATAGACTAAAGGTTTATAAGTTATTGTTGAAATTAAAGACAGACCTACTTGCTACCTTCATGCTTCCATTGAAGCCGCCCATCTGCGTTACTTAAACTTCATTGTTTAAAAATCACTTTTATCAAAAATGGCGTAATTCATGGTAAACAACTACATTACCTATGGTACAGCACATAAAGATCCACCAATCAGAGAACCACAAAACGTGTTTTGGTGCGACCACCCTTGTTGTTGATTATATTTCCATTATTTTTTTTATTCAATTACATCATTTGCAGTGCATCAAGGGATTGTAGAATTTCATAATTGCCCTCATGAAAGACGGTAAATACACAGCCTTGTACCTTTGTTTTAATGTCCAATTTTCAAATATAAATTTGTAATGTTGTGATTCACCTCTGAGCTTGTTGGTTTGGTTCATGGCTTTCAACTCTTTATCAAGAATTTAATAAAAAGTCTTTGGAAAAATTAATGGGGAAAATTCTTCTGAATGACTGCTGAAAATGTGGGCGGGCACTGCAGCGTTATGTTTCACCCAAATATCTTTTCACCTACTGTCGCTGAATTCAAAGTGAGATCAGTCTGACTGAAAGATTTCACTGAATTAACTGTATTAAGTAACGAGAAGTGTTGCCATGTCATCTTCCTTCTTGCAAGTCATCAGTAATTAAGGATGAGCATGTATTTAATAACCGTTCTGTACTTTTAAACAGGAACGAAAAGATGCACAATAAACAAATGATACCTGAAGAATATAGCATGTATACACCTGAATACAAGTTTTAAAGGCATAGTTCACCCAAAAAATTTAAATCCAGTCAATATTTACTCACCGCTGTGTGGCATCCTTTATGAAGCTTAAAGAGGTGGTCACCATAAGTTTATTTTTCTTAACACAAAAGAAGAAATTTTGAAAAACATGTGCCCAATGATGTCAAACATTGGCAGTTTATGGTGACCACCTCTTCAAGCTTAAAGGATGCTTTAATAAATTATAATATAAGTATAATTTAGAAGTTTGATAAATTATTGTATGCGACTCATGCCTTATTCAGAAGGGATGCAATAAGGTTTGGTGAGAAAAAATAAAATCCAATGTATTATTTATGGAAAACCTTCACTGACACTTTCTATCTTCTGTGCGTTCATAAGATTGCACAAGAGATTGTTCAATATATGATTTTAGAGTGGTGCCAGTTCATAGTGGTTAGAGCTGCACAGCGCAAGGCCTCCAATAGAAACCAGTCAGCTAGTTAAGACAAAAAAAATGTTTGCGTGTCATTGGCATCTGGTTAGGATATGGTGTGACTGTGGCTGTCTTCAGCCTCTTCAATTTCCCATAGTTTGATTTCAGAGTACTCCAGTTCAAACAAATAACGCTGGGCATAGAAATGCATCTCCTCTTAGGTCCTTTATAGGATAAAACAAGTTTTTGCTTGAACAGCCAATCACGTAACTTCTGCTCTTGTGCACTCTAATGAACGCGCACAAGATTTTAATGAAATAATACATTTGATTTCATTTTCTCTCACCAAAAATGTATGCCTTCAGAAAAAGGCATGAGTCGCATGTAATAATTTATTCAACTTCTGAATTATATTTTGCATCCTTTTTGAAGCTTTAAGAGATTGTCATTGTATGACATTACTGAGCACAACATTTTTCAAAATTTCTTTGTGTAAAAAAAGAAAGTCATATGGGGTTATAACAATACGGTAGTAAATCAGCAATGACTGAATTTTCATTTGTGTGAAATATCCCTTTAATGTGCAATCTTGTAATTGTGTTGCAAGTATTTGACTTATTATTGTCCTAATGTTTAGTAGATCAACACCCTCGCAACAGTTTATACTATGGGCGATTTGTTGATTGAATTAAACTACACAACAGAGGCTTCTTGTACTCTAGGCTGGGATAACTGTCTGGACTCTCTCTTTAGGCACAGCTGGAAGCCAGATTTGCCTGTCATGTGTTCAGTTGATTTTCCAGCCGTTTGTTGGCTAGGCATTGGAGTATGGATGATGAGTTCATTGGGATCCTGCTCTTAAAAGTGTCTCCTTCATTGGGCCATCCCATTCTGGGAAGTGAGAATTGTGTAGATGGTATAGTGCAATATGCATCAACAATTTTCCACCCATTAAGTGGATGATTGTGTTTGAAAGAATGCTGTTGAGAGCCCCCTTTCATTCATCATCACCGTCAAAGAAAGATTCCACAGTCTGTTTGGATTCCCCATGCCAGAGGCATCCAAAATTTGAAACGCTAATCGTTCTTTTCAAATGAACTGATTCTGGTAAAAACAGAATAGTCAGTTCTGGAAAATGTGTCAAACCCTGAAGAAGAGGTTCATTAGAAAAATAACTCATTAAGCAAAGAGGCAGAACAAATACAGAGTGTAATTATGGTTGTGGTTGTACCCTACTCTGGCCATTTGGAGTTCATTTTAAGTAGGTTCTGACTGAAATATGAAACATAGCTCCATTATGTCAGTGTTCTGTTTTTGGATGCTGTGTATTGTTGGAACATTAGTTGCACACAATGGTTGGAGTACAACCATTAGTTTGTAATTACTGTAAGTAGTTATTAGTTTGTAATTATTTTATTAGTAATTTGTTAAGAAATCTGGACCATATTGCAGCTTATAGAGAGCAACAGTCTGGTTCCTGAAGAAAAAAACTAAATCCCATTATTTTATAATTAATTTATATTATAAATGATCAATGGTGTATGCAAATAAACTAGTGAGAGTGTGAAAAAAAAATTCGCGAGACTTTACTTTCTAGACGTCCACAGTGTTAAAAGTGCCTGAAGTTGAAGAAACGCCCAAGTATTGTATAAATGATCATTTTAACTTTAAATTGAAGCATATTAGCATATTCTGTCATCTTATTCATGTCAAATTCACCCATTTCCTTTTTTTTTTTTCTCAAGAAGGCCTAAAACAAATTTTATTCTGCTGTCTTTTTGACTAAGCAATAGTAAAAAAAAGTGAACCTTGAAGAAGACATATTATGGTTTAAAATAGCACAACTATACTGGACCTCTGCTATAAAGTCTTTTATGCTTTATATTCTGTTTTGGCCATTATATTAATGGAACTTGGCCTCTGTTTTTATGCACATCTCTTTTATGGAGGGAAAAGGAGTCAAGCGGTGGCTCTCCATCTCTCTGTGGGGAGCAGACCACGGATTACCTTTCCACTAGCGAGCAAGGATGGATGCCCAGGACACACTCAGCAGTGGCTTGGATAAAATGGGCCTGACCAGGTTGAAATGTAAATGACTAAAACTTAGCTCATTCAAGTTAAATGCCCAGTCAGAAAACGGCTGTCCGAAACATCACGAAGTTTCGAAATGAAAGTGAGAATAGCTTGAGTTTTGTTGTGTCCTTGTCAAAAATCAAAGGCCTTTTGTCATATTTAATCAAAACTTGGCATGTACAGTTGCAAGAAAAAGTATTTGAACCCTTTGGAATTAGTTGGTTTTCTGTATTAATTGGTCATAAAATGTGATCTCATCTTCATCATTGTCACAAGTATAGACAAACAACAATGTGTTTAAGCTAACAACACACAAACAATTATAATATTTCATGTCTTTATTGAAAACATCCTGTTAAACATTCACAGTGAACCCTTGTATTTAATAACTGGTCCTCCTTTGGCAGCAATAACCAAACGTTTCCGGACGATAGCTGTGGATTAGACCTGCACAATGTTCAGAAGGAATTATGAACCATTATTCCTTACGGAACTGCTTCCGCTCAGCTATATTCTTAGTATGGCTGGTTTGAAAGGCTCTCTTAGAGTTACTCCAAAGCATTTCTATTGGGTTAATGTCTGGTCTCTGACAGAGCCACTCCAGAAGGTGGATTTTCTTTTTTCTTTTTTTTTTTTTTTAAGCTATTCTGCAGTGTATTTTCTTCGATGTTTAAGGTCATTCTCCTACTTAATCACCCAACTTCTACAACCCCAATTCCAAAAAAGAAAAAAAAAAGTTAGGACACTTTGAAAAATGGTAATAAAGACAAATAAAATAAAAAATTCAATTATTTTCACCCTTTGTTATATTGAAAGCACCACAACTTCAAATGTTTTGTTTTTTGAAAATGTACAGTTATTTCAAATCAGATGATTGCAACATGCTCCAAAAATGTTGAGACCGGGGCAATTTAAGACTAATAACAATTTGACATATTGGAAAAAAACTAAATTTGAAACAGATGTTAAATAGGTGAGACAAAAAAAAATAAATAAGGAGCCTCCAAAAACAGCCTAGTCCTTCAAGAGCAAAGATCATTCAATACTTGTCATTTGCCAAATGACGCTTCAGCAAATAATCCTGCACTTTGAGAACAATGTTCCCCAAAGACAAGTTGGAAGGATTTATGGCATTTCACCCTCTACAGTGCACAATATAGTTAAAGGATTCAAGGAATCTGGTCAAATCTCTAGCATAAAGGGCAAGACAAAAAACATTTCTGAATGCACATGATCTATGATCCCTCAGATGTAATGATATCATGAACATGGGCTTGGGATTACTTTAGTAAACCTTTGTTAGTCAACACCACTCACCGCTGCATCCACAGATTCAAGTTAAGGCTTTACTATGCAAAGCAGAAGCCCTACATCAACACTGACCAGAACGCTGATGACTTATCTGGTATTTGTCTCATCTTAGATGGAAAGTAGAACAGTGGAACTTGGTTCAAAGAGTCCACATTTAAAAAAGTTTTTGAAAAACACAGCTGTAGTGTTATCCGGGCCAAAGAGAAAAATTACCAACCAAGCTGTTATCAGCGTCAGGTCCAAAAGCCAATGCCTGTATGGGCCAGGGGTGTGTCAGTGCCCGTGAGAACACCATGAATGCAGACAGATATGTAACAATTTTGGAGCAACATATACTGCCGTCTTTTCCAGGGACATCCCAGAATTTTCCTGCAGGACAACTTCAACAATATACTGTCCAGACTACAAGAGCATGGTTGTGTGGGCAGAGATTGTGGGTGCTAGATTGGCCTGCCTGCAGTCCTAACCTGTCTCCAATTGAGAATGTGTGGCACATTATGAAGCACACCATACAGCAACAAAGATTTGTGCAGCTAAAGATCTACGTAATGGATGAATGGGAAAAATTCCACTTTCTAATCTTAAAAACTTGTGTCTTCAGTCCCTAAATGCTTAACTGTTAGAAGAAATGTTGATGTTTTTACAGTGGTAAAACACTTGACTGTCCCAACTTTTTTGGAGCATGTTGCGGTCATCTGATTTGATATAAAAATAAATAAATATATTAATTTCACAGGATAAAACATATGTGTCATATAATGTGTAGCTGTAGTGCTTCAATATAGCAAAGGGTAATTCTAATTTACAAATCACTCTCTTTTTATTACCATTTTTCATACTGTCCCAACTTTTTCAGAATTGAGGTTGTACTGAGCTTCAGCTGGCACAAAGCCACCTTGACAATTTATATTGATAAACTTGCCATCGATTATGGCCAACTGTCCAGGCCCTGAAGCAGCAAAGCAGCCCCAAATCACGATGCTTCCTCCACCGTACTTTGATGTTTTCTTTTTGGTATGCGATGCCCTTTTTACACCATACGTAGTGATGTATGCGCTTCCCAAACAATTTAACCTTTGTTTAATTAATTCACAAAATATTTATCCAGTAGTGTTGATTGTCAAGGTGGTCTTTGGCAAACTTCAGGCACGCAGCAATGTTTTTTTTGGAAAGCAGCGGCTTCCTTCATCGTGTCCTGCCATGGACACCATATCTGTTTAATGTTTTGCATATAACAGGCTCATGATCAGAGATGTTTAAACACTTCCAATGAAGTCTTCTGCTGTTACTCTAGGGTTCCTTTTTTTACCTAATTGAGCATTCTGTGGTGTGCCATCTTGATCAAGAATTGAATTTCAGGCATAGAAGCCACAGTACTAAACCATTTACATTTATAGATCATTTGTCTAACTGTAAACAGATGAATATCTAAGCTCTTTGCATAAATCTGAAAAGGGTTACAAAGTTATCTCAAAGCAACAATTCTTGATTGTAGGTCTTCTGAATTATAATTTTTTTGTAAGGCATGGTCCTCGTCAGCAGATGCTTCAGCAGAACTAGCTCATACCCCCACCTCTAATCTAATGTCAGTAATTGGATGCCAACTTCTGACTCTATTTAGCTTTTGTTGGCATAATTACCCTAAGTGTTCACTTACTTTTCCACAGCACTGTGAATGTTGCTTGGGATGTGTTCAATAAAGACATGAAATATCCAATTATTTGTGCGTGTTGTTAGCTTAAGCACATTATGTGTGTCTATACTTGTGACTTTAATTGGTAATAAAATGTGATTTAATTTTTATAAATGCAGAAAACCAGCTAATTCAAAAGGGTTCACATACTTTTCTTGCAACTGTATAAAGCTAGATACAGTACTGACCAAACCTTGTCAAAAGAATTTGGATTTAAAACATTTAAAAAATTGATTCTGATTCACTCTGTCTTTCAGATAAACATAACCATAATGCATGTGACTTGCCCCTACACTTCACATTATGCCATCTAATGTATTTGACTTGCTTTACTCATTATACTGGTTCAGGAGCTTTATTAATAAAGTCTATAAAACATCATGATGTGACTCAGAGGAGAGCTGGCAGGTCTTGAGGTCATCCGTCAGGAGTGACTGCACAGTTGTGGCGTTCTTGAGACACATCATCAATGTTTATGTAATATGAACCTGCACATGTGTTCAACATTGGAAACACTGTATGGTAGATTACTTTAACCAATCTGATCATGTAGAGACGAAACAAGGGGGTTTGTTTTTTTGGTGAAAAGCTCAACTGAAGAGGTTTAAAGACAAGGCAGACACGTTGTAGGCTAAATAAAGTACTTTCGATATAAGTACATGTATGGTCAAACAAAGGAAAAGGCTTTATAAAAATAACTGAGAAAACCATTTATATCAGTCAAACATTGTCAAATTGCTTGAATCATACAGACTGAAAGAAATACAGAATGTTGAAAAAAAAACTGAAAAAAAAATAATAAAAGCAATATCAAAATATTTAAAAGTACCACAAAATAAACTACCCAACCCAAGATGATGTATGTACAGAATATACACAATTTCCCTCCCAATGCATTGAAGTATGATTATATTTCACTATATACTGTTTTTACTTATAAGTAATTGGGATGGGGTTCACATGCTAATGTAAAATGCAATGCAAGTTTTGTAAGATCTCTTTCAGAAATGTGCAATATCAGCGCCACATCATCAAACAGCAATTAAGCATATAAAAACATGCTGAGAGCACAACAAACATACAGTACAGTAAATGTAGTTTTGGGGAATTGTGATACTATGTGAACAATTTAATATTCCTCTTGAATTGCTATTTACAAAAACTAAAAATGGCCATCACTCATAAAACACAATAAAACAAATTGTAAATAGATCAATAAACCATTCTTGAATTGTCACTTTGAATTGAATCCCACAATTTATGCAAGAATGGATTTAAAAATGATTTGCATGATCAGGGCAAATTTCTGTGTGAATCGTTTGTAAGAAACTGGGATTAAGAATGAATGTGTGTAAATTGTGTAAATGTAAACCATTTATTACGAAAACTGTTGCACGCAATACACAAGTTTACAAATGATTTACACAAGCAGAATGCATTTCTGTGCAAATCATTCCTAAAAATATTCTTGTTGTATGTAAAAATTTGCATTTACAGTGGATATAAAAAGTCTACACACCCCTGTTAAAATGCCAGGTTCTTGTGATGTAAAAGAATGAGACAAAGATAAATCATGTCAGAACTTTTTCCACTTTTAATGTGACCTATAACGTGAACAATTCAATTGAAAAACAAACTGAAATCTTCGTTGGGGAAAAATGAAAATCCTTACAATAACCTGGTTGCATAAGTGTGCACACCCTCTTATAACTGGGGATGTGGCTGTGTTCAGAATTAACCAATCACATTCAAAAGAATTTCCAAAGCATTAGATATACCATGGAAGACAGTGAAGACAGTCATCATCAAGTGGAGAAAATATGGCACAACAGACACATTACCAAGAACTGGACGTCCCTCCAAAATTGATGAAAAGACGAGAAGAAAACTGGTTAGGGAGGCTTCCAAGAGGCCTACAGCAACAGTAAAGGAACTGCAGGAATTTCTGTCAAGTACTGGCTGTGTGCTACATGTGACAACAATCTCCTGTATTCTTTATACGAATGGGCTAGGGTAGGGTGGCAAGACGGAAGCCTTTTCTTACAAAGAAAAACATCCAAGTCCGGCTGAAGTTTGCAAAAACAAACATCTCCCAAAAGCATGTGAGAAAATGTGTTATGATCTGATGAAACCAAAGTTGAACTTTTTGGCCATAATTCCAAAAGGTATGTTTGGCGCAAAAACAACACCGTACATCACCCAAAGAACACCTTACCCACAGTGAAGCATGGTGGTGGCAGCATCATGCTTTGGGGCTGTTTTTCTTCAGCTGGAACCGCAGCCTTAGTCAGGGTGGAGGGAATTATGAACAGTTCCAAATACCAGGCAATTTTGGCACAAAACCTTCAGGCGTCTGTTAGAAACCTGAAGATGAAGCGGAAGTTCACCTTTCAGCATGACAACGACCCAAAGCACACATCCAAATCCACAAAAGCATGGCTTCACCAGAAGAAGTTTAATGTTTTGGAATGGCCCAGCCAGAGCCCAGACCTGAATCCAATTGAACATCTGTGGGGTGATCTGAAGAGGGCTATGCAAAGGAGATGTCATCGCAATCTGAGAGATTTGGAGCACTTTTGCTAAGAAGAGTGGGCAAATATTGCCACGTCAAGATGTGCCATGCTAATAGACTCCTACCCAAAACGACTGAGTGCTGTAATTAAATCAAAAGGTGCTTCAACAAAGTATTAGTTTAAGGGTGTGCACACTTATGCAACCAGGTTATTGTGAGTTTTTTTATTTTTCCCCTTCAAAGATTTCAGTTTGTTTTTCAATTGAATTGTTCACGTTATAGGTCACATTAAAGGTGGAAAAAGTTCTGACATTATTTATCTTTGTCTCATTCTTTTACATCACAAGAACCTGGCATTTTAACAGGGGTGTGTAGACTTTTTATATCCAACTGTAAATTAATGCGACTGTTTTCGTAAGCAGGAAGGATTTACACAAATCTGTTCAGTGCGTTTCATGAATGAGGTTTATTACATCCAATGGCTCAAACAAATACTCCCATTAATCGCTGTTCGTCTGAGAATCAATAGATAAATCAAAAAAGCAAGGAATGAAAACCTATATAAAATATTTGATCGTAATTTACAATAAAAAGTCAATAACGCAGCATGTTACAATTCATCTGGTCTGAGTGCAATATAATTTGTCACCCAAATTACCATGTGGGCAGATATTGAATACATGAAAAATATCTATATAAGACATCTTATATTTATAATTACAATCTGACAGGTAATGCTAATCATAGAATTAATACTCAATTTAATAAGGAAAACAAATATTACATTTCAAAGACATCACCAACTAATGAGTACAAATAATCCATTACCCAAATGGATTTATGTGGAGGTTGGCATGGTGTGCTATACTATTGGAGGTTTGTTCATGTGTTCAGAAGTGGTTGAATTTGTCTGGGTCATTTGATGCCATCTGGGTAAAGTCTTGGAAAATGTCCTGGTATGTTTCATCTCCTGTAAAGAGAAAAGAGTATAACTGATTATCAGGGCAAGTACCTGCATGCAAGCATGCTAAACACACCATTGCATACTTCAAATCCAAACAGCATCACACTAACAAGAAAGAAAGAAAGAAAGAAAGAAAGAAAGAGAGAGAGAGAGAGAGAGAGAGAGAGAGAGAGGGGTGAGCCTCATACCTGCAGTACTTCAGATGAGAAACTCAAGAGTTTAGCAGAATGCAGGAGAGAAATGAGGAAATGAAGAGCTGAAAAGCACATGACATAAACTATCGTATATGAAGTAGATTTATTTACACTTGGATCTGATCTCTCGGACCATTTACTAACACTATAAAATACATTCTTATGAAATACTGTCAAGAACTGTTTGGTAAAGTGTGAAGGTCTGAATGGATTTTCTGTGTTCAATACAAGTTCATCTCTATTGACAGCAATTGTGGAATAATGTTGACTGAATGATGAATCAAAGTAATTTTTTGTGGCAGTTTATTGTATATAAAAACAGCTGTGGCACAAGAGACCATTAACTTCAGATCCGTTTTGTGTCTGTTTCTTTTGCGCAGGCTTCATAGAACACAAACTGCTCATACCTCTGTAAATTACGGTCCAATAACAGACTGTCTTACATCTCCTTTGAGTGGCTCATGGGAGAGGGGGTGTGTCTTAAAACTGAGTCGAAAGTTCATTGGTTGCTCCTGTGAGTCAACTGTCCAATGGCATTTTTAAACTCGATTGTCAAATGGAGAAAGAAAAGTCAAAGTGAAATGATAAAGAAAAGCCATTGGAAAATAGATGTAGAAAAAGAACTGGAAGATGAATGAAGAAAAGCAATTGCAAAGTGCAAAAGTACCAGATGTGTATGAACATACAGAGCTGAACAGTACAAATCTTAATTTCGGTTCTGCTGAATAAGGAAAGTCGTACAATGCAAGTGAATGGGTGACTTCAGGCTGCTGGCTGTTTGATGATCCATAAGACATATTTAGGCAGAATTAAAGTAATTCACATGCCTCCAGTTGATCAATAAATATCTTCTGAAGCAAACGATACGTTGGTACGAAAACGATAATTAAAACATTTGTATACAAAGTAAAATTTGTAAAAATTCCTCTGTTGTATACAAAGCGCATGCTTCCAACCTCTCACGTGAACGCACCATTGCGGTTAAATCACTGATGCGTCGACTGCTGGTAGGAAGTGATTGTTTTTTAAGTTAATATAGTTTTAATTATCCATTTTTCTTTTACTCGAACCTACCCATCTGAAGACTTTTTGAAGACAAAGAAAATTTGATTAATCATTGGAGTTGTGTGGATTAATTTTATGCTGCCTAAATATGTCTTTTATACCTTCAAACAGCCAGCAGCCTGATGGCACCCATTCACTTGCATTGTACAGACAAACAGAGCTGAAATGTGCTTCTAAACATCTTCATTTCGGTTCTGCTGAAGAAGGAAAGTCATACACATCTGGAATGGCTTCAAGGTGAGTAAATGATGAGAGAAATTTCATTTTTGGGTTAACTAATCCTTTAATAATGTTCATTTGGTATCTTTGGAGTGTGGGGTTTTGAAAAAAGGGGGCGTGGCTAAACCATCATCTCAATGTGGGGAAATTCTAGAATGGCTTACAGCACCTTTAACAGTATATCACAAAGGCTGTTGATAGAACTTAACTTGTACTAAACCCTGAATGTTCCTTTAAATTATGCCTTTTTTACAGAAATGGCCAAATAGTTGCATTACAGTAATAGAATAACTGTGATAAAGTGAGACAGAAAGATAGCTGCTCAGAAATATACATTCAACAATGTTTCATGCTTTTTATATACAGATCTTATATGTACAATTTGCATCAAGAAACGGAATAATCCTGTTATCGATAGGGATTTAGTCACATTTAAGAAAGGAAATGTTCATAATGTATGATATGCTTAAAGATGGCAGTTTAGGAGATTACATTTCAGATCACAGGTAAATTGCATGTCAATGTTTTGATACTTCACCAGATCCATCCAGCAGTGTGTAAAGTCCAGCTCTACAGCGCCCCTCTGTGGCTACACATAATTAACTACAATCACTAGAGTAACAGCTAATGCCTCACAACTACTTCATTAATCCAAACATATAGTTTTTCCTCCTGTTTTTACACCTTAAAACATTTCTGATAAATTAATAATATTAGTGCAATTTAATTCCTCATTTTATTAAGATATATATAAATAACTCAACATACAATTTTTTTAAATATATTTATGGAGTTCATGCTAAAAATGTATCTTATGTTAATCACTTTTGGTAATAGAGAATTCAGCAAGTCCTGTGGATACAATTTTTATATTTAAATAATTTCAATAAAAATAAAAGTTGAGTTAAAAGTGTTTTCTGTTTTGTTATTATGTGATGCATTTATAACACTGTAATTGTTATCATTTATGGGCAAATGCAAGGATTTTCGTAAATACCTGTACATTTAAAATTTCATAAAAACGTATGTCCCCGAAGAACATCGAATGAAGTGATAAATATCAGGAATGCGTCCAAAATGATCACAAAATATACTGACACATTTGAGCATAGAGTAATTCAATACGCTACCATATAAGACTGCCAGTATTTGCATTCAGACAAATGTAAATAAGGTGCATACAGTGAGGAAAATAAGTATTTGAACACCCTGCTATTTTGCAAGTTCTCCCACTTAGAAATCATGGAGGGGTCTGAAATTGTCATCGTAGGTGCATGTCCACTGTGAGAGACATAATCTAAAAAAAAAATCCAGAAATCACAATGTATGATTTTTTAACTATTTATTTGTATGATACAGCTGCAAATAAGTATTTGAACACCTGAGAAAATCAATGTTAATATTTGGTACAGTAGCCTTTGTTTGCAATTAAACGTTTCCTGTAGTTTTTCACCAGGTTTGCACACACTGCAGGAGGGATTTTGGCCCACTCCTCCACACAGATCTTCTCTAGATCAGTCAGGTTTCTGGGCTGTCGCTGAGAAACACGGATTTTGAGCTCCCTCCAAAGATTCTCTATTGGGTTTAGGTCTGGAGACTGGCTAGGCCACGTCAGAACCTTGATATGCTTCTTACAGAGCCACTCCTTGGTTATCCTGGCTGTGTGCTTCGGTCATTGTCATGTTGGAAGCCCCAGCCTCGACCCATCTTCAATGCTCTAACTGAGGGAAGGAGGTTGTTCCCCAAAATCTCGCAATACATGGCCCCGGTCATCCTCTCCTTAATACAGTGCAGTCGCCCTGTCCCATGTGCAGAAAAACACCCCCAAAGCATGATGCTACCACCCCCATGCTTCACAGTAGGGATGGTGTTCTTGGATGGTACTCATCATTCTTCTTCCTCCAAACACGGTTAGTGGAATTATGACCAAAAGGTCTCATCTGACCACATGACTTTCTCCCATGACTCCTCTGGATCATCCAAATGGTCATTGGCAAACTTAAGACGGGCCTTGACATGTGCTGGTTTAAGCAGGGGAACCTTCCGTGCCATGCATGATTTCAAACCGTGGCGTCTTAGTGTATTACCAACAGTAACCTTGGAAACGGTGGTCCCAGCTCTTTTCAGGTCATTGACCAGCTCCTCCCGTGTAGTTCTGGGCTGATTTTTCACCTTTCTTAGGATCATTGAGACCCCACGAGGTGAGATCTTGCACGGAGCCCCAGTCCGAGGGAGATTGACAGTCATGTTTAGCTTCTTCCATTTTCTAATGATTGCTCCAACAGTGGACCTTTTTAACCAAGCTGCTTGGCGATTTCCCGTAGCCCTTTCCAGCCTTGTGGAGGTGTACAATTTTGTCTCTAGTGTCTTTGGACAGCTCTTTGGTCTTGGCCATGTTAGTAGTTGGATTCTTACTGATTGTATGGGGTGGACAGGTGTCTTTATGCAGCTAACGACCTCAAACAGGTGCATCTAATTTAGGATAATAAATGGAGTGGAGGTGGACATTTTAAAGGCAGACTAACAGGTCTTTGAGGGTCAGAATTCTAGCTGATAGACAGGTGTTCAAATACTTATTTGCAGCTCTATCATACAAATAAATAGTTAAAGAATCATACATTGTGATTTCTGGATTTTTTTTTTTAGATTATGTCTCTCACAGTGGACATGCACCTACGATGACAATTTCAGACCCCTCCATGATTTCTAAGTGGGAGAACTTGCAAAATAGCAGGGTGTTCAAATACTTATTTTCCTCACTGTATGTGTTCAGTACTAGTTTACAATCGTTCACAAGACTATTTATTGCAGCTCTGTCCTACTAATGTTTATAAATAAGATGCTTTATATTAAAATACTAGGGTACATGAACCAAGCTTGAGCTGTGTATATTCACATATATTGTGCTGCAGGCTTTGGTGATTTGGTCAAATAATGTACAGTATGTGTGTTAGGAGTCTTTGAGCTGTAAGCTAATGAACTCTTCCATACACTTCCTGTACTGCATCTCAGTAGGGCTGTTTGAGTTATATTGACCTGACTGACTGTACGGACCCTCTGATTCCCGCATCTCCTCATTCATCTTTGCCAGTCGAAGCCTGTCGGGGAGACAGAAATTGGAAACATAAACACTCAAGATTTTATGTTTAGAAACAATTTCAATTTGTCTCTTCATCTAAATATTGACTAGGATTTTTAAAGGAATAGTTCATCCAAAAATGTAAATGATGTCATATTTACTTAAACTTGTGTTGTTACAAACCCATAGGAGAAAACCTTAAGACTGCATTAGTACTTTATACAGGTTTAGAATGACTTTAGGGTGAGTAAATAAAGTAAAAATTGTAATTGTAACTATTTCTTAAAATAGCTCAATATAAAGCAACTCACAGCGTGACAATATCAGCGTTTGCTGCCTCAACTGCGGTTGACAGTGGTGTTTTATTCTCAGCGTCTGCTGCATTCTGATTGGCTCCCCGTTTCAGGAATAAACACACTTGTCTGCAGTGGGAAAGCAGATTCCATAAAAGGCCATTAGTAAAAGGCCAAATTCATCATATTACAGGATGTCATAACTGCATGATAAATTATTGTAAGATTTATGTAACAAAAATGGCATTATTATCATTAATATTATCATATCATACTTGAGTAGCACTAACCCTGTATGGCCCAGTATGGTGGCGTGATGTAACGGTCCTCTGCCTAGATTGTCTTGCTGGTTCACGCTGGCTGAATTTTGCAGCAGAAATTCGCAGGTGACCAGAGATCCCTGAAAGAGACACATATGTGATATAAAGACACATATAACAAGATGCTTTAAATTGCCATAAGGGTCAATGGCATTCTGCACATTGTTTTGTCCAGATCTATTAAGTTATTTAAAAATACATAAAAAAAAACACATCACACAAAATAATTACTTGAATACAACTCAACAAGTCATTCTGATTTTTATTATTGGGGCTTAAAAGTCAAATATTGTGTATCTCAGTGGTGTAACTGTCCGGAGACCGTATATAAAAAATAAAAATAAAAATGAAAATCTAAAGCCTGAAATTCAATAAAAAATAAATTTTGGCATAATTGGTTTGGAAAAGTACTTTATTATTATTTCTTTCAAAATAATTTTGTCAAGACAAATAGTCAAGTGGTGTTACTAACATGCAGGGAAACCATTCTTTTGTCATGTGACAAAACAAAGATTAAACAGGGAGAACATTTAGACCCTCATGACTGAGTGTGAAATTTTGAAAGATATCAGATATTTTGTATGAAAAGGCACATTTATTTTAAGTCAAAAAGAGTAACCTACGAAATCAAGGGCGAAAATTTCATCAAAATGTTGGGGGGGACAATAAACATAACAATTCTCAAGAGCAATTTTTGAAGGGGACACCAAGGTTTTTTTTGTTATTGCCCCGCTTGCATTTGTATTATTTTATTTCTTAAACAATTTATATTATTTACAATACACATATTTTAATGATATTTTAGGGGGGACAACCCTCAGATAGGGGGGGTCCTGACACCCCCCCCCTTATGCTAAACTGAGTGACGTTCACAGCGCAGTCATTAACATTTAACATCACTGCAAAAATACATCTAATATAAAATCAATATTTATTCACCTAGTACAATAATAGTAAGTTATCTCTCCCTCGTGTCCCGCAAAATCAGGTCTGCTGACCTGCAACAGAGCAATAGCCAGGTGGTCACCCTATCGTATGGTCTTTACCTCACAAATATTTAATTACCGGTTAAGGAGGTGTCCTTTAAACTGTTACACCGTTTTTACCCAGTCAATCTTTATTTAAGAAACATGCTCCCTGAAATAGATCCACTTTGCTGCTCCTGTAATGCTGTAGATGAAACTGCCACGCACTTTTTTGGGGAACGTGCCCATGCAGTAGTATATATATATATATATATATATATATATATATATATATATATATATATATATTTTTTTTATATATTAAAGATAACTATGTATCATTATTTCATCATTATATATTGAATTATTGTTATATGAGGGGCTTTCTCAGCAAATATTTGTATATGCAATTAATCGCGATTAATTAATCGGGACACCATGTAATTAATTCGCAAATTTTTTTTTATCGATTTACAGACCTAATAAAAACATAATTTTAGGTTCAGTCATATCCTTGAAGCAATATTTAAATAAATGTCTGAAATGTACATTTACATTTATGCATTTGGCAGACGCTTTTATCCAAAGCGACTTACAGTGCACTTATTACAGGGACAATCCCCCCGGAGCAACCTGGAGTTAAGTGCCTTGCTCAAGGACACAATGGTGGTTGCAGTGGGGCTCGAACCAGTGACCTTCTGATTAACAGTAATGTGCTTTAGCCCACTACGCCACCACCACTACACGGAATTAAACACTCTGGACACTTTTGTCCATACCGCGTGCAAATCAGGGTGTAACTTAACTTTTCCGGTTAGTTTAATAGAAAGGCTTTGCAATGACGAAATTGGGGCATGAAATTTCTGTTCAATACAAAACCAGGGAGGGTCTCTCTCTCAAGTGGAAGTGACCAATGAGCCAAATGTCTGAGACCGAATGCAATAAATAAATAAAACAATATATAATATAGCCAATAAATAAAAAAACAAAATTTTGGGTAGGCCTAGCCCACCTTTGTCAATCGGCCTATGCAATTTACTGAAATGTAATCTGGGACGTTTTCCATTCCAAATGAAGGACTTCACTATGCTATCAAATTGCTTGAAATAAGAGAGGGGACATCTATAGGGAGAGATTGTAGCAGGTAGTTACATTTTAATAACATTAGCCTTTCCCAATCATAGATAAATGTAATGAAGCCTACATTGCTCGAAAACATTTTTAATAAAGGGTCAAAATTAACTCTGAATAAATCACACAAATTTGCTGGGAATAAAATGGCCAAATACTTAATGCCCTGTTTGGGCCACTGGAAGGCGCCCGGATGAAATGCCATTACCGGGCATTAGGCTGTCATAGCCAAAGCTTCGGATTTAGACCAATTGAATCTATATCCTGAGAACTTGGAAAAGGAATTAATAATTCTGTGGAGGCAAGACATATAAAGCAAAAGCTTATGCGCCATATCTCCCACCACCCCTGGATCATCCTCCTTTCTTTTTGCGGCTGCTAATGGTTCCAGGGCAAAACAGAACAATAATGGGTAAAGAGGGCAACCATGCCAGGTACCCCTATCCAGAGTAAAATAATCTGAAATTAATCCATTTGTTTGTACCGCCGCAACCGGTGGCTATAAAGTAACTTAATCCATCCAATAAAATATTCCCAAACCCGCATAGTTCCAAAATCTTAAAAAGATAATCCCATTCCACCATATCAACCACCTTTTCGCTGTCAAGTAATATGGCAGGGACCGGAGTCTGGTCATTCGCCACTGACCACATGATATTAATGAAACTCCTAATGTTATCAGAAGAGCTACTGTCCCGAATAAACCCCACCTGATCTATATGTATAAGAGATGTCATAACTTTACTTAATCGGTTAGTCAAAATTTTTGACAATATTTTAATGACTTGCTGGATCAGGGAAATTGGATGGTAACTCTTACATTTATTTGGATCTTTGGCTTTTGAAGAATCAAACTGATGTTGACTTTTGTCATGGTTGGAGAAAGCTTTCCATTCTTTAATGATTCCATATAAGCTTCTAGCAAAATTGGAGCCAGTTCTGTAGCATAAGATCTAAAAAATTCAGTGGCAAAGCCGTCTGGCTCCGGAGACTTGCCTTCAAGAGAATTTGTTTGCTCTGCCGTCAGTTTAGGACGCTCTAATGGTTCCACAAAGTTTATAATATCTTAATCAGTAGACAAAGTGTTGGAACTATAAAGATAAAGATAGAATTCTTTAAAAGCATTATTAATATCACTGGTCGAGGTAAATATTTCACAACCAGCAGATTTCACTGAGGGAATGGTAGAAAAAGACCCTCTCTGTTTTATATACTGTATATAGCCAAAAGCTTCCCTGCTTTGTCCCCAGACTCAAAGTATGACGGTCTTGCCTTGAACAGCCAAAACTCCACCTTCTATAACAAAATATTATAATATCTGTATTTCAACGGGGTCAGTTCTCTGAGGCCATTAGATGACATTCGGCACTTCAGCTCTGCCTCTGCACTTTAAATATTTCCTTCCAATTCCATGAGTTCTTGCGCTTTGGATTTTTTTGGTGAATCTTTTTACTGTTTGATCTGGCTCCTAAGAATCACCTTAATTGCCTCCCAAACCACGCCCACAGAGGATACTGAGGACAAGCACTGATCATCAACGTTAGTTGTAGAATATTTATAAAATAAAAATAAAATATTTATTTTAAATATTCACTAAAATAAAACTTTGTCCCTGAATTTCAGCTAAAACAATAATGACTCTTCCTAATTTATCTTTCCTCTGTTTTGAGACATTTGAATTGTAGATGTTTACTTATCAGTGTAAAGACTCCCCTGCTCTTACTTGAGCCAGCACAATAAAAATAAAAAAAATTCCCACCCCATATCTTTCGAAATTTTTCAGATTCCTGTGGGGAAAGGTGCATTTCTTGAAGAAACATGATATATTTTTTATGCTAAAGAAGAGAAATAACCGTACTTCGTTTTATGGGGTGCCCCAACCCAGAGAGATAATCCATTCATATTAACATTTTGACTTGTAAGAAAAAATGTATTGTGTCAAAAACAGGATTATAAAGACCACATTCCAACATTAGTGCAACAGTCAAACCACAAACATTCCACAGAACCAAACAAACAGAAAAAATCTTAGCATTAACCCCACCAATGACTGGCGTCCATCTCTCTAAATTCAAACAGTCCATGCACACCTACGAGAACCTCAGAGACAACCTTGCCATCTGTGATCCTATACAAATTTTGTGAGACAGAATTACACAGCAATAGATAATTTATAAAACAAATTCCAGCCAATAGGGACTATAAGCACAAAGAGCATGTAGATTTATTCACAAAACCATCCTGAAGGTTTGTTGCTCTACAAAATAAACTCCAGCCGCTAGGCGGAACCAGCACAAAAAGAGCATGCAGAATCTTGAAATAGTCAAGCAGATGTTCAGCCGGTCCACCCGGCGGCAACGTGAGCCTTTATGAAGGACATCGCTTGCTGTGGGTATGTGAATGTTTCACGGCCATCCTTAGCATCTATTCTCAATTTGGCCAGGAATATCAGTGCAAAAGTGACCTTCCATGATGTAAAAGTTTCTTGCATTCCTTGAATCAATCACATTTCTCTCTTGTTGAATTCAAAGTCTTTGTAACAGGAAAATGCAGTGGTTCTTCCAAAAGAGCCTTCCTTTACTCCTCGGCTCACTTTATCGGATGATCCCAGAAATTAGGCCAGAATTGCTTTCCAGCATATGGCCTGTCATGTTGAGCAGACTCAGAAAGAGCCCGTCCAGGAATTCCACCATATTCTGTCCTTCTGCTCCCTCCGGGACTCCCACGATAGGGACATTATTCCGCCGGCTACGGTTTTCCATGTCCTCCAACTTCTCCCAGATATGCTCCAAATCCAAATTGGTTGCTAGCGGATTAGCAGGTAATTCCCTCTCTGATGACTCCAGATAATTGATCCGTTTCTCGACATCCCCCACTCTTGTGACCACATCAGTAAATTTTGCCTCCATGGCAGTGATCGATCGACATATTACAGCAAGATCCTTCCAAGTCAACAGCCACCTTCCTCAGCATTGCCGACATGTTCAGCATCTCTCGCCGAATTCCTGGAACTCTGCAACCAAATCGGTTCCTGGGCCCATGGCCTGCTGCTCAGGGGGGTCAGCCTGAGCACTTTAGTGTCTTTTAATGTCCCCAGAGCCCAAGGATTTTGAATTCTTTGACATATTGTCATCTTAGAACAGTTGCATGGATAATAGTTGAATAGTGGCATGGCCACTACTTGACATTTTTAAAGTCTCAGTTCTTTTCTAGAAATGGGTATAAATGTTTTACAAAAAATATCAAAACATGACATATTTTGCGTTCAAGTCCTCCTGGGAGGTTCGTACTAATGAGGTTGAAATTCATAAATACTATTCGATGCTTTCAAGTGATTTAGTCAGAAAGAACGGGTCAGTTTTGCAATTTCATATTTATTTCTCTCTTTTTCACTCACTACAGTAAGCAGGAAGCTTTTTTAGCATGAATGCAACAAAATGAAGAGCAAAGCCACACATTAGGTGTGTAATTAATGCTTTATCCATACATTTTATCATTTTGTCACTGCATTAACAAATAAATGTGTTTTATTTTCTGGCAAGTTTTATCTTTATTCTTCAGTGTACATATAATACATTCAAACTAAATGCAGTCAAAATCCTCAAGTAACCTTGAAAGTCAGGACTTGAAGAAAATCCAGAAAATGCTCTTTGCTCTGCACTGAACCAGGTTCACTTACTGAAAGATTTTACTAGGAGTGTGATAAAACTTAATTCTGTGGTTCATATATGTATGATTACTATATATATATAAGAGCTGTCAGAATAAATGCGTTAACATACACTCACCTAAAGGATTATTAGGAACACCTGTTCAATTTCTCATTAATGCAATTATCTAATCAACCAATCACATGGCAGTTGCTTCAATGCATTTAGTCAAGTCAAGTCAAGTCAAGTGGTTTTTATTGTCGTTTCAACCATATACAGTTAGTACAGTACACAGCAAAACGAGACAACGTTCCTCCAGGACCATGGTGCTACATAAAAAAACAACAAAGGACCAACATAGGACCACATGAGACAACACAACGAAATAAAATACCTATATAAACTACCTATATATACCTATATAAAGTGCACGTGCAAACATGTGCAAAAAGTACAGGACAGTACAACAAATTACTGACAATGAACAGGACAATAGACAGTGCAGCGCCGACCAGTACTCAGTAGTGCAAAAAGATGACAGTTTCTAAAAATGTAAACATAACATACTATGAGATAGTGTTCTATGCACATAGCAGTTATTGAGGTAGCAGACAGTTATAAAGCGACAGTTATTAAAGTGCAACTCAGGACACGTGTGTGTCAAACCAGTCTCTGAGTATTGAGAAGTCTGATGGCTTGGGGAAGAAGCTGTTACACAGTCTGGCCGTGAGGGCCCGAATGCTTCGGTACCTCTTGCCAGACGGAAGGAGGGTAAAGAGTTTGTGTGAGGGGTGTGTGGGGTCGTCCACAATGCTGGTTGCTTTATGGATACAGTGTTTTTTGTAAATGTCTTTGATGGAGGGAAGAGAGACCCCAATGATCTTCTCAGCTGTCCTCACTATCCTCTGCAGGGCTTTGCGGTCCGAAACGGTGCAAGTCCCAAACCAAGCAGTGATGCAGCTGCTCAGGATGCTCTCAATAGTCCCTCTATAGAATGTAGTGAGGATGGGGGTTGGGAGATGTGCTTTCCTCAGCCTTCGAAGAAAGTAGAGACGCTGCTGGGCTTTCTTGGTGATTGAGCTGGTGTTGAGGGACCAGGTGAGGTTCTCCGCCAGGTGAACACCAAGAAATTTGGTGCTCTTGACGATCTCCACAGAGGAGCCGTCGATGTTCAGCGGAGTGTGTTCACCTTGTGCTCTCCTAAAGTCAACAACCATCTCTTTTGTTTTGTCGACGTTCAGAGACAGGTTGTTGGCTCTACACCAGTTCGTCAGCCGCTGCACCTCCTCTCTGTATGCTGACTCGTTGTTCTTGCTGATGAGACCCACCACGGTCGTGTCATCGGCGAACTTGATGATGTGATTCGAGCTGTGCATTGCTGCACAGTCGTGAGTCAGCAGAGTGAACAGCAGTGGACTGAGCACACAGCCCTGGGGGGCCCCAGTGCTCAGTGTGGTGGTGGTGGAGATGCTGTTCCCGATCCGGACTGACTGAGGTCTCCCAGTCAGGAAGTCCAGGATCCAGTTGCAGAAGGGAGGTGTCCAGGCCCAGCAGGTTCAGCTTTCCAATCAGGTGCTGGGGAATGATTGTGTTGAATGCTGAGCTGAAATCTATGAACAGCATTCGAACGTATGAGTCCTTATTGTCTAGGTGGGTGAGGGCCAGATGGAGGGTTGTGGTGATGGCATCGTCCGTTGAACGGTTTGAACGATACGCAAACTGCAGTGGGTCTAGTGAGGGGGCAGCTGGGTCTTAATCTGCCTCATGACGAGCCTCTCGAAGCACTTCATGATGATGGGTGTAAGTGCGACGGGACGGTAGTCGTTGAGGCAGGACACTGAAGACTTCTTTGGCATGGGGATGATGGTGGTGGCCTTGAAGCTCGTTGGAACGACGGCGCTGCTCAGAGAGATGTTGAAGATGTCGGTAAGAACATCTGCTAGCTGGTCTGCACATCCTCTGAGCACTCTGCCAGGAATGTTGTCTGGTCCAGCAGCCTTCCGTGGGTTGACTCTACGTAGAGTTTTCCTCACATCTGCCGTGGTAAGACAGAGCACCTGGTCGTTGGGAGGAGGGGTGGACTTCCTCGCCATCACGTCGTTCTGCACTTCAAACCGAGCGTAGAAGTCGTTCAGCGCATCTGGAAGGGAGGCATCTTTGTCACAGGCAACTGATGTTGTCCTGTAGTTGGTGATGGCCTGGATGCCCTGCCACATGCGCCGCGTGTCACCGCTGTCCTGGAAGTGACTGTGGATTCTCTGGGCGTGTGCGCGCTTTGCCTCTCTGATTGCCCGTGACAGTTTGGCCCTAGCTGTTCTTAGGGCTGCCTTATCGCCTGCTCTGAAGGCGGAGTCTCGGGACCTCAGCAGCGTGCGCACCTCCGCAGTCATCCACGGCTTCTGGTTGGAGCGTGTGGTGATGGTCTTGGAGAAAGTGACATCATCAATGCACTTGCTGATGTAGCTGGTCACTGATGCTGTGTATTCCTCCAAGTTGGTAGAATCGCCATATGTTGCAGCCTCCCTGAACATGTGCCAGTCAGTACACTCAAAACAGTCCTGAAGAGCAGAGATGGCTCCTGCTGGCCAGGTTTTCACCTGCTTCTGAAGCGGTTTTGTGCGTCTGACTAGCCGGTCTGTATGCTGGAATTAACATAACAGAGATGTGGTCTGAGTAGCCGAGGTGGGGGCGGGGCTCCGCCCGGTCAGCGCCTGGGATGTTTGTGTAAACAAGATCAAGCGCGTTAGCCCCTCTCGTTGCAAAGTCCACATACTGATGGAATTTAGGGAGCACTGTCTTGAGATTTGCATGGTTGAAATCTCCGGCGACAATAAACAGTCCGTCGGGGTGAGCGTTCTGCAGTTCGCTCATAGCCCCATACAGTTCACAGAGCGCTTCCTTAGCGTTAGCGCTGGGGAATGTAAACTCCGGTTATGCAAACAGTGGTGAATTCCCGTGGTAGATAAAAAGGTCTGCATCTAACCGTCACAAGCTCCAACAGCGATGAACAGTAACTAGAGACTAGCATAGAGTTCTTGCACCATTCCGTGTTGATGTAAACACACAAGCCACCACCGCGAGTCTTACCGCAGAGAGCTGTATTTCTGTCGGCACGAAACGAGGCGAGCCCGTCTAGCTGAATGGCGGCATCCGGAACTCTGTCGCTGAGCCACGTCTTCGTGAAAACAAAGACGCAGCAGTCTCTAAACTCACGCTGCGTAGCCTGCTGGAGTCGGATATAGTCCAGTTTATTGTCCAGGGAGCAAACATTTGAGAGCAGGATAGACGGGAGAGCCGGCCGGCTAGGGTTTGTTTTTAGCCTAGCATGGACCCCGCCCTCTTTCGCGCTTCGCTTTCTCGCACACCGCTTACGACGTCCTCTCCCCCGGCCACCGGCATCAGGCGACGCCGAGGGCTGGAGGCCTGGTCTCCGCAGCAAGCCGAGTACGCGTAGCGCCTCCTGCAGGTCATCATGCAGCTTGGTTTTTGCATGAGTCTTATATTTGAGTAGTGTCTGGCGATGGTAGACACGAACACTGGTTGCTCCGATGTCCATGTGTTGCAAAAGTCGGGCTTTTTCAACAAAAATAGCACCATTGTGGATCCGGAGTGGCCGCTGCGTGCTACCGCGCCGCCATCTTGGACTAACATCCAACATTTTAGGGGTGTGGTCCTGGTCAAGACAATCTCCTGAACTCCAAACTGAATGTCAGAATGGGAAAGAAAGGTGATTTAAGCAATTTTGAGCGTGGCATGGTTGTTGGTGCCAGGCGGGCCGGTCTGAGTATTTCACAATCTGCTCAGTTACTGGCATTCTATGGGCGGTGATAGTTGACCGTTATGCTCTCTCCTATGATAGAGCTGTGGAGGTTGTTTTCTCAGTAAATAAAATAATTGGAAAAAGGACTCTTACCACTATTTGATGTACAAAACAAGCCAAAATGGGACTTGCGATAGAAATTAAGTCTTTTTCAGCCTATGTAAGGCATGTTTTAATTACCACAGAAGTATACCAAATCTTAACTATCACCCAAATGCCGAATGAGATGATTATGTCTGGAAGAACTTTTCATGTCGAGTTCAAAGCGGCATTCAACGCTGGTGTTGGCGCTCTGATGCGAATCATGAACGCAGCTTCACATTTGCTGTAAAAAAAGTGGATAGTCACAGTCTACCGGCAGATTAATACTGTGGAGGATGATTAAATAAAGAGATTTAATGCCCATTGCAATGAATATGCAACCAATGGGAAAACACATTGTTACACTATTCATAAGAGACAGGGTGTAGGGATTTTAAAGAGGTATGAGAATAACACACACACACAAAAAAAAGGCTGAGGTAAAAGTGGTCAAATGAGGCCCCGGATCACTAAAGGGTTAACATTTACTGAGCAATCCAGCATTTTGTGTGTGTGATAAGATATATTTATACATGTATAAAGCAAGTTTTTCTTGTTCAACTACAGTAAATAATGTGACAATTTAACAGGCTTCTTTGGAACAATATCATGTGAGCACTCACCCCATGTACAGCCATGATGAGGGGCGTTCTGTTGTCATCATCCGTATTGGCCCAGTTGACCTCGGCTCCATGCGCGAGAGCTTCAGCCATGTCAGGCAGACTGCGAGAGAACGATGCCCAGTACAGCTGCAGGCCTACGGTGAACTGCTTCGGCTCACAGAACACCAGCACATCTTTCCCACAACATTCAGCCTGAGGATCCATGATGTGCGACTCTGTGCCTTCTGAATTTCAGATAATGTGAGCTGTTAATCACTGAGATACATCACATGATCAAATCACATGATCTCATCCATTTTCTGGAGTTATGACCCCACCACTTTTGTATTCTTCAGCCTTTCTCTAATTAATAGTGTAACAACAAAAAAATTCCAAAACTGAAATAATACATGTTTTCTAACCGCTTGATTTTCAAAAGTGTATAGGGTCATTAGTGACCATGCAATAGATCTTTGTGCTTCATATTTTTATGATTATTTCATATCTATATCAGTTTACAATCACAGGAGAATATATTATATATATATATATATATTTCTTTGTTTATTACAAGACAAATAAGTACTATATTCATAAAAAATAACTACTATACCATGTTGCTTTTTAGCAATAGTGATTATCAGTATTTACATTTGACATCACTATTTCTGACTATTGACTATCATTCAATACATATTGACTTTTTTATTTAATAACAGTATCTCAGAAACAGTTTTGTTTCCAGTAAAACATAATTACTTTTAAGGATCAAATAAGAAGCAGAACTGCATAGCTTCCTTTAGATTTACACTTACAATGAGGTGAGAATGAGAAACTTAGCCTATATTTAAGATATATTCTCTGAAAACACATCTTATATAATATCTTATAGAACAATGTTTCTCAGGTAAATTAATCTTGTTTAAAGGATGTAACAAGACACATATTAAGAAAATATTTTTAGCAACAGCGTTTATCTTAAAGGCACATGTGACATTTACTATTATTATTATCTCCTATTTTCCAAGTTGTTCCTACCATTAAACACGATAGAATCACATATCTGGATGGCAACACGCATTCGTAAATTATATGCAAAATATGTTCTGCATAGTAAAAACAGATGATGTTAGCTCCTTATATGGTTATTTCAGGGAGGAGACAGTGTGGGGAATGAAAAACATGCATGTACACACAATCTTCCAAATAACTGGGATTTATAAAATGAACTTTGCACAGGTTCTGGCGTACGTACGGTTCTATAAATCTGAAAACTTTGTCTTTGTTCGTATGCACGTTTCATACATGAGACCCCTGATCTCTATTTCAGTGGAATGGTGTTGTGTAGATCAGACTGACCCGTGTCATTGAGTGTGTTGGAGGCAGCAGTTGTATTCAGCATTTCTTTGCTTCCATCAGTGAGGTTGTTTGTTTCACCATCAGCACATTTCCCTGTCAAAGAGTTTATTTTACACATTGACACGAAAAAACACACAGCGACTTAAACCACTCCGTAATATCACAATCAGCCCCATCAAATTATAAAAGAAAAAAATAAATAATAATACATCCAAAGGAGATGACAATTGGATATGAGCAATGCAAAGTTTCTCGCAAGAAAAGTACAAATAAATAAATAAATGACATGAGCTCTGTTCCAAAACCTGAAATGCTTCCTACTTGGGACTATTGTCCTACTTGGGACTATTGTCCTACTTGGGACTATTGTCCTACTTGGTGCTATTGAAGTCAATTGTGAGTCATCTCTTGTGTCTGTTGACACTAAAAATCATTGCAGCCCCCCATGCTTTGGAACTGAGCTATGGTGAACAGATGTGGGACTTAGAAATGTCAGTGAGGTGTTATTGAAAAAAACACATAAAAGACAGTGTCAGGGAGACATGCACAGCAGTACTTACAACTACGCAGTTTGGCGGAGGTGTTAAAGTAGGAGAACAAAGAGTCAAGCTCATCTACACAGAAGAGAGACTCGTTTTGGGCTTCAGCAACATAAAATTTAGGAGTGAGAGTTCAGAGGTCAGAGTTGGGATAATACACAGATAGTGCAAGACAAAAAGAGAAAAACATTTCCATTGAGCCTATTAACACACAATTAACATCCATGTCAGGTGATCTGATCACAAGCCCTTCTAACTGACAGATATTGATAAAACGATTAGGCTAAATAACTACCACCATTTGTGGCACAAAACTATAATCGTCCACACAAATAACAAATTATGCATAATTATAGGAACATTGATCACAGCAAGTGATCACATATCTCTCAATTTCACAAGTTTGAAAGTAATTGTCTTGACATTTATTTTTGAAGGTGGTGGATGTGTTATAAAAGTGGTATTTGATGGTTGTAATGCAAAAACAGTCCACAGTTCTTGAGTGAACAAATCACAATGCATCTGCAAAAATCAAGATCAAGGCTGGATATAGGTCAAGACTAAATCGTGATCAAGATCAATACTGACTTGAAATTAACATCAAGACTGGATCATGTTAAAGACTGGATCAAAATCAAAACTGAAACAAGAACAATATAAAGACTGCATCAACATCAAGACTGGACTAAGATCAAGACTGAATCAAAATCAAGACTGGATCATTTTAAAGACTGGATCAGCATCAACATGGGATCTAGATCAAAATCAAGATCAAGAATAAATCAAAATTAAGACTGGATTGAGATCAAGATTAGATTAATATTAAGACTGGATCAAAATCAGATAAAGTTCAATATAAAGACTGGATCTACAACAAGACTAGATTCAAGATCAAGCCTGAATCATAATCAAAATCAAGAATGAATCGGAGTCACATGGCGCTATGCGTGGGTCGGACGTGTGACCTGCGAGCTCTGCGCACTTTGCTAGTTTAAATATTTTTTTGTGTCATAAACCGGTGAGATTCGATACGCTCTGTTTCATAATTGTTCTATGAAGACAATATGTCAAAGAACTCAAAATGCTCGGGCTGTGGAGACATTAAAGGAAACTTACGTGCTCAAGCTGATATCCCAGACAAGGCCGCAGATTCAGTTTGGACGGTGTGGCGGGAGAAATCCAGCGGCAACTGTCCAGCATGTCTGTAATGCCTACGGTGGTCCTGGTGGACTTTGTTGATTAAAGTTGGTTAAAAGATTGTCGAACGTTAAGAAACGGAATGATTATCTGGAGTCATCCGAGAGGGAATTAACGGCTAACCGCTAGCGACTGAGGCCGACTTGGAATGTGTTTTGGAAAAGTTGGAATACCTTGAGAATTGTAACTGGCGAAACAACTTGAATTGTTGGAATTCCTGAGTATGAGGAAGGTGGTGAATTCCTAGACGAGCTTTTCCAGAGTCTGCTCAACATAACTGGCCATAAGCTGGAAATCGAGCGAGCTCATAGAGTCCCGGATTGGAGGTCCACTGAGAGAGACAGGCCCCAATCAATTCTTGCCAAATTTCTGAGATCATCTGTTAACAATCTCGAGGAGTAAAGGAAGGATTTCTTGGAACCACAGCATTTTCTTTGTCCCATACTTTGCGAATTCTACAAGAGAGAAACGTGATCAATTCAAGAAGCTCTTGCATCAATGAATGATCGCTTTTGGACTAATGTTTCTGGCCAAACTGAGAATAGTAACTAAGGATGGCCGCAAAGTATTTACATGCCCACAACAAGCATATAAAGTACATTGTATACATGTAAAGTCATTGGAATGAGTAAGTTATTTTGGTGATTTTCACGTTGCCTCTATGTGAACATGACTGGCTGAACATTCACACTTGATTGTCCGAGGAATCTGAGGGGCTCTTTTTTTATGTTCTGCCTAGCGGCCGGAGATTATTTTGTGGAATAACACTCATTTGGGATAGTTGTGGATGAATCTTCTCATTCTTTGTGCTTATGCCTTTTATTGGATTGAGTTTGTTTTGTGGATTCTTTTTTTTGCAGGATTAGGTCATCTGCTGCACTTAAGAAACAGCCGGCTCACTGAACATTTGTTCGACTGCCCGAGGACGCTGAATGTTTATTTATTTATTTATATATATTTTATTATTATTAACTTCTTTTTTTTGTGTGTGTTGGTTCCGCTAGAGGCTGGAGCTTCTTTTGGGGAGGAATACACCTTCGGGACAGTATGTGGATGAATCTATATGTTCTTTGTTTATTCTACCTATTGGCTGGAGTTTGTTTTATAGATTATTTTCTGTTGTGTAATTCTGTCTCACAAAATTTGTATAGAAGCACCGACTTGAGCAAACAGATGACAAAGTTGTCGCGGGGGCTCTCGTAGGCGTACATGGACTGTTTGAGTTTAGAGGGATGGACTTCCTAAACCAGGGGTTCTCAACCTTTTGCCAGCTGGGCCCCCCCAAAGCTGGTTCATTGCAGTTGGGGCCCCAGTGCCCCCCGCCCCGCCCCATGCTTTATTGTTGTTATTATTATTATTATTATTATTATTATTATAATTGGCAGTAGCACCAGACTTCTAATGTGAGCTTGCAGGCATTATTATTATTATTATTATTATGAGTAGTAGTAGGCCTATCATCATTACTAGGCTATTGCTATATAATTATATGAGGTTACATGCTTTATTGTTGTTATTATTATTATTATTATTATTATTATTATTATCATCATCATCATCAGTAGGCCTATTATCATTACTAGGCTATTGCTATAATTGGGAATTGGCACCAGACCTCTGATATTAATTTATGCTTTATTATTGTTATTATTACTAGGCCTAATAGTAGGCATCATCTGCATTTTTTACAGAAGCTTGCTGGTAGGTGTAGCGTCTGGAGGAATCGGTGAAGGATAATCATTAACTCAGCCGGTCCCGAACAATAAAGAACCCACTGTTAAAACTCCCCTAATTACTGCAATAGCGCCGACTAGTCTCCACAGCACAATGCGCTATTGACAAAGAGACAATGAACTATTGACAGGAAATCCTCGTGCCTGCTAAGCCCCCCCCTTTCCCATACGACTCGCCTCACACCGCATGTTTTACCATGTGAGATCTTGAACGTAAAACTGTGTGTGTGTGTGTGTGTGTTTTCAGTTTTAAACTTAGAAATGTATGTCTAATGAAATATGTTTTAATCCCTGTGTGTTTATTTGTCTGATGATAGATCAAAACTAGTTGAAATTAGTTTAGTAGTGTAGTAAAACCTGTTATAGTTAATAAGAGGCCTTATATTTAATAGCCTAACAGTGTATATCCACGTCTACGTGTACCAAGTACATCTTTCTTTGTATCAAATTAAACCTTACGATTTGTCCTAGCTGAATATAAATATAAGATCACCTTAGAATGGTGTTCTGCTAGGTATTACCATCTTTTGAGTTATTCAAACCAAAGTCCTGACCCCGAGTCATAAAGGATGCAAATGAGCCTTGACAGGACAAAGGAACTCTCTCATGCCCAAATAAAGTAGACTTTTACGACCTCCAAAGGAATGTTCAGAGAGTGCTGAGCCTCGTGCTCTCTTACTGAGAAGGAGAAATGAACCCTTTTAATCCTATATATTCTATCCATGGGATAAATGTATTGACATGTATCTAATGTTCCATCTCATGAGTTTCCTAAATGTTGTTTGGTCTATGTTTTCTTGCAAACTATAATGGGTTAATGTTTCAGACTGTGCATACTATGGTTAACCGAAATCATATGTGTGGCATGTTTGGTCTCTATAACTTGGTATTTTGAAGATTGAAATGACTGTGTACATGATATGTCGATAACAACAACATATTAGTATTACAAGAATATTTTCTAGTTTCTTCATCAGCTACCACCCCTCCAGGGTGCACATGCAATGAGCAACCTGAGAACAAAGGGCAATAAACCAAATTCCAGCCTGGAACTTCCACCCTTCTTATTGGTTGAGCCAATGAGAGGTGGGACATGTTTTCTAAGGTTATAAATTGCTTCTCTCTCTCTTGCTTCCTGTCTCTCTTGCTTCTTGTTCTCTTGCTGAATGATGCTGAACTAGAAGGCCCCCAAGGACTCCCAAGCGTGCGCCAGGCTACGGCCTTGTCTTTCCATTCACCAAAGATCCTCTGACTCCCACTGGTCCTCTCTCATCAAGACAACATCATCAAAGATCAACTGGAGCCTCAACAAATTGCATCAGGACAGTTTAATTCAAATGGGACATGCAAGTATCAAACTTAGTCTCATTATTTGATACATTAAGTATCCTTACCCCTTTCTAAAAAGGGCGTGTCAGAACTAATATGATGGTTTGCTCAGGCTGTTGATCTGCTGAACTTCAAACAATGCTATAACTTCTTGCCTTCCTGTATTCTGCTTCAGCCCTCTTTCCCTTGGTAAACTGTATGCATGTATGTATATGTATGTTAGAGTAGTTTAAATGTTTAGTCTAGTTAATAAAGTCTTGTTCATGTCACACGTAAAGTTGTCTGTGTCTCAAGCTCAAATCTAAAGTCACTAATCATAGATTTTGACTACTTGCTCTTAATACTTAGTAAGAAAGACATTTCCCATGCCCTGGAAATGTACATTTCTATTAATTAAATAATAACCAATATTGAGTGTTCACGGGATGAACCGAGTATTTGGTTGTAATGTTAATGTAGCTACATCAAGTTAACCCGATTAACTGATCCAAATATTCATAATCGATTATAACAAGTTATGATTGATTATTAATATTTCATAGAGCTGATTCGCTACATAGGTGATGTTAATGTGAGACCTGAGCCTGCTTTGCCTCGCAAAGATCCTCAATTCTTGGCTCAATGTTTGATAAACATAGCCTCAAATCATCCTCGATTTGTGCACGATTGCGGTATTTCGTTTTGAGTGCAGTCATTTTTGAGAATCCTGCCTCACACAAATATGTTGACGCGAAAGGAAGGAGAATCTTCAAGGCGACGTCACAGAGTTCGGGGTATTCCTGCATCAATGCTGCCCAGAATGACGAAAGAGGGCAGGAGCTAAAGAGTTCCTTGAGTCTACTGTCACTCTTCAGCTCAATAAGCTGTTCCTGCATATCAATTGATAGCTTGTTTGCTGTGCACACAAACGGATCTCGAACCCACGCAAAAGAGCGATAATCCTCTTTAAATTACGTCGCAAATTGTTTTCTCATTGCTGACAGGTGCTCAGACGCTGATTGAAATAGGGAGGAGAAATCGTGTGACGTGCCTGCATCAGTGATAAAGTCTGCAAGGCTGGGGAACATGTCGCAGTTCCCTCGACTGATGCGGCCATGCCAGAGGTCTAGTTTTTGTGTGAAGGCGTGCACTTTGTCTGCAAGGAGCAAAATATGAGTTTCGCGGCCTTGCAAAGACAGGTTGAGGCCATTCAAACGGTCAAATATATCGACCAAATAGGACAGAGACGCAAGCCACATAGTGTCATCCAGATTCTTCGCCAGATCTGATTTGATTTCTGTCAAAAACCACTTCACCTCTCGCAGCTCATACAACCGCTGTAACACCCGCCCCCTGGAGAGCCAGCGAACTTCAGTGTGCAGAAGCAGCTGTTCGTGCCCTGACCCCATCTCCTGGCAGAGGACCCCAAACAAGCGAGAGTTTAGTGGCCGTGATTTGATGAGATTTATTATTTTCACGGATTGCTTCAGCACGGAGTCAAAGAGAACCGGCATTTTTTTAGCAGCTAGTGCTTCACGATGGACCATGCAATGTGTCCATTTCACAAGTGGAGCTACTTGCTGAACGCGAGCAGCTAGGCCACGCTCACGCCCCGTCATTGCCTGCGCACCATCCGTGCATAGGCCAACGCATCGGTTCCAAGCCAAACCATTTTCACGGATAAAAATATGCGACTGAAGAGGCCGGCAAAACAGGACATCCTCCTCAATCGCCTTGTCCCGCAGATACCTGACATAGGTGAGGAGCTGTGCCAGCCCAGCAATATCAGTGGATTCGTCCAGCTGCAGCGCGTAGTAAGGACTCTTTTTTACGAACTCTATCAGTTGCTCTCTGATATCATTGGACATGTCTACAATTCTCCTAGCGACTGTGTCATTGGACAGTGGTACTGTACCGAGTTTGGCTGCTGCACTCCCGCCTATCATTATTCTGCACATGTCTTGCGCTGCCGGCAAAATGAGAGTCTCTGGGATTGTATGCGGTTTACCCAGTTTACCGATCCTTTTGGCCACTACATACGATGCCTCCAAACACTGTTTAGACACAGTGCTGTGCACTGAAATGGTTGCCTGTTGCTGATGGAGGCCATCAAGCTTTCTTTTAAAATATTCAGCTGGTTTATTTTTAATGCCAGCATGCTTTGTTTCGAGGTGCCTTTTTAATTTGCAGGGCTTCATACTGTCGCTTGCCAGCACCTCGGCACACACTGACACACTGAGGTCTCAGATCAGCCGTGACTGTAAACCCAAATTGCAGGTATGCTTCATCGTACCTTAGAAGCTTTTTTGCAGCTGGTGGTGCGTCGGTTGGCTTGTTGGTCCTCACAAGAAATTTCTCCATTTTGATGTGTTTTCAATAAAGTTTAGGCAATATGTAACTGTGTGTGTGGTGTATGTTGAGAGACGTATCAGGGGCTAATCAGTCGGGACTTAGGCACAATCTTTAATTAAACGAACAAAATAATTATTTTGCAGACAATTCAGATTTTATTTTAATACTTAACGATTGTAGTCCTCGTCAGTGTGTGTGTGTGTGTGTGTCTTAGTCATGTGGGTAGTTTTAGCTAAGTGTAGCTACTGCCTAGCAGTTAAAAAAAAAATACTGGCTAGGGCTGAGATTTGATCTAATCTTAAAAAAGAATGTTTGTGGGTTTAGTCTTTAAAAAGACTGTTGGGGTTTTGTAGTAAAGGCCTATGTAAATCGAGCTTGATAAGACTAGCGCGAGCTGGCACAAGCGAACTTGGCAAGAGACTAGACTAGAGTGAATGGAAAGCTATGTCGTGAGTCAATTTAAATGCAGTGATTTATTTTTGTGTGAGAGTGAGTGAACATTTACATTTATACCCCGCTCTGTAAGCCAGGGCGGGAACGGCGGCGGCCATGCGCATGCGCGATTCATTTGCAGCCTGGACGCGGAGGGGTGTGTGTCTCCTCTCTGCTCTGACTGCTGTGCGAGGCTACTGAGAGACTGACCGCCTGTGAGTGCTTTTGGACGGGAGAGGGGCTCACGACAGCACCCGCTGTTCGTTGAGCACAGTAGGCCTAACTGCAGAGTGATTCGTGCTTTCGAGTCTCCAAACACCACAAAAGTCTCCAAAAACACCAGTAAAAGTCGCTGGATTTGTCGCTTTTGACAAAAAAAAAAAAAGCCGCCAGGAGGATGATTTGTTTGTGTTATAATCAGTGCTTGAAGTGGGGGGAAAAGGTGGCGGCAGGGGTACTGACCCCCCCGACCCCCCCGCAATTTCCGCGTATGGGTGGCGGCACTCTCTTTGCATTGTCAAATCATGACATTTTTACAGTGAAAAACAAAACTTGGAGATATTGCTGTTACAACAATGTATTGTTATTTATTTATTAACGACATAAATGTATTTAAACATGTTTGTGTGTGTGTGGCTGCGTGCGTGCGAGCATTTCACAAAAACTAAAGGAAAGCTTTAACTGTAGCCTATATTCTGACTAGTTTATTCGTTTATATATATATATATATACACACACACAACTAAATACGACCTCACGTTTTATACGTTTGCAGCCTCTGAAACTTCCGTCCGTCATAAAATATAATTCGGATGGTTCGATTTTCTGCATTTTTTCGCATCCGTAGCAAATATTTTGAGGGGTTTTGACAATTGAGAGCCACCAAATGACGAATATGAAAAAACGAATACGACAGTTTCAGAGTCAGTCAGGGTGCAAGGACCTTAAACTTTTGAGGCTTGCGCAGCTTCTCGAGGAGAAATCAAACAAATGAGCGCCGTTTTCTAAAGTCTATGAGCGCAGCACACACAAATAAACTAAATTGACATACTGCAGTTAAATTTCAAAATGTGGTGTTTTTATATTTATAACATTTGAATACAGTTCAGCAACATACATCACACGACCTGACGACCTAGAGAGCTGACAATTGACCATCACTTAATTTACCATCACCTCACGATTGAAAATGTGACACTGATTTCATATGACAGTTCAACAAACAAGTTAATAATATTAAGTCACTTACTTAATATGCCTGTTTTGGTCTATTTTAGCAGCGAAAATAGATCCGATGAATCCAAACAAAGATCACAGCATAGCCATAGCGCATCTCACAGCAATACTCAATCGTGTTTTGAATGATTCAGTGTTGTGAACGAATCGGTTGAGTCAAAGATTCAATGACCCATTCACAAACATCTGTCTCATTCTTGATGAATCGGCCGTTTGAACGAATCGTTTGAATGAACGACTCAATGACTCGCTTAATGAAACCGCTTATGCTTATCACCTGCATTTGCGCTCACTATCGACAAACCAATCAAATTTGTTCAAAACTTTTTTTTTTAAATCAGTCCAAACACATTTTAATTTTTATTCAGGAGTTATGTATATAAAAAACTATAACTTTTTATGACAGTAGTTTAGTGATAAAAAAAAATGTGCCCCAAAAAAATTTTTTTCCAGTTTTTTTCCCCTTCCATCGTAGCCTACTCGCGCCCCCCGGTTGAGAACCACTGTCCTAAACTGACGACTGAGCAAAAACTTGAGGAGCTTGGCGAGGTAATTAAGGCCTTGCCTACAAGAAAGTCACCGGTGCCAGATGGCTTTTCCGCTGAATATTTTAGATCTTATGCTACAGAAGTGGACCCACTTTTGCTAGAAGTTTATACGAAATCATTAAAGAATGGAAAGCTTCTGCCAGCCATGACACAAGCTTGGATCGGTCTGATACTTAAAAAGATTCAAGTGAGCGTAAAATTTCCCTGATCCAGCTAGCCTTTAAATATTGTCAAAAATTCTGGCTAACCATCTGAATAAAGTTATGACATTTCTTATACATATAGATCAGGTGGGGTTTATTCGGGGCCACAGCTCTTTTGATAACATTAGGCGTTTCATCAATATCATGTGGTCAGTGGTGAAAGATCAGACTCTGGTCGCTGCCATCTCTACGCCGAAATGGCATTTGATATGGTAGAATGGGATTATCTTTTTTTAAGATTTTGGAAATATAAAGATTCCGGAATACTTTTATTGGACGGATTAAGTTACTTTATAGACACCCGGTAGCAGCGGTACAAACAAATTAATTAATTTAAGATTATTTTACTCTGGTCTTGCCCTGGAAACATTAGCAGCAGTGATAAGGAAGGAGGATGATTTTTCAGGGGTGACGGCGGGAGGTGTGGCTCATAAGCTTTTGCTTAACGTGGATGACATTTTATTATACGTCTCTGACCCTACTAGATCTATGCCTTGCCTCCAAAGAATTATTAATTCCTTTTCTAAGTTCTCGGGATACAGAGTGAATTGGTCTCCATCCAAAGCTTTGGCTATGACAGCCTACTGCCCGGAAACAGCTTTTCAGCCAGGTGCCTTCCAGTGGCCCAAACAGGACATTAAGTATTTGGGTATTTTATTCCAAGCAAATTTGAGTGATTTATTTAGTTAATTTTGACCCTTTAATAAAAAAAAAAATTCGAGCGATGTGGGCAGTTGGGCTTCATTACATTTATCTATGATTGGGAAGGTTAATGTTATTAAAATGAATTATATTCTAAAATTAAATTACCTGCTTCAATCTCTCCCTATAGATGTCCCCTCTCTTATTTCAAGCAATTTGACAGCATAGTGAAGTCCTTCATTTTGTAGCGACTGGGGGAATCAATGAAGGAATCATTAACTCAGCAGGTTCCGAACAAACAAGAACTTACTGTTAAAAACTCCCCTAATTACTGAAATAGCGCCAACCAGTCTCCACAAGCACAATAAATGTATTGACAAAGAGACAATGAACTATTGACAGAGAACCACATGTGACATCCGTATGCTCACCACGTGCTTATCGTGTGGACCGGAAGGGGGAAACTTTTGAACGTAAAAATGTGTGTCTTTCTTATAAAGCCTAAAAGGGCTTAGTTTTAATGAAATATGTTGTAATCCCTGTGTGCTATGTATTTTGGTGTAGATCAAAATTAGTAGAATTGTTTAGTAGTGTAGGAGAACTCATTATATCTAATAAGAGGCTTTATATTTAATAGCCTGAGTGTAAGAATGTTAAACCCACTTTTAAAGGTACCAAATATACATTTCTTGGTATCAAATTAAACCTTACGATTTGTCCGAGCTGAATTCGAATATAAGATCTCTGTAGAATGATATTACGCGATGTTTTACTATCTTTTGAGTCATTCAGCCCAAAATCTCTTACTGTCATGAACATGCAAATGAGCCTTGACAAAGGAATCATTCTCCTGTCCCAATGGAAGGAGAATTTTACGACCTCCAAAGGAATGTTCAGAGAAGTGCTGACCCTCACTTCATTCTCTTACTGAGAAAGAGAAATGAACCCTGTTAATCCTATATATATATTCTATATATCCATGTGATAAATATTGACATGTATCTAATGTGCCATCTCACATTTTCCCTTAAATGTGCTTGATCTATGTTTTCTTGCAAACTCTAATGGGTTAATGTTTCAGACTTTGCATACTATGGTTAACCGAAATCATATGTGTGTCATGTTTGGTCTCTATAACTTGGTATTTTGAAGATCGAAATGACTGTGTACATGATATGACGATAACAACAACATATTAGTATTACAAGTATATTTCCTAGTTTCTTTCTTGCTCATGCAATGAGAAATGTGAGAACAAAGAGCAATAAACCAAATTCCCGCCTAGAACTCAAACCCTTCTTATTGGTCGAGCCAATGAGAGGTGGGACATGTTTCTAAGGGTATAAAATTGCTGCGCCCACTTCCTCTCTCTCTCTTATTCGCTTATCTCTTATCTCTTCACTCTCTTATGCTCCTCTGGCTTCCTGCCTCTCTTGCCCTCTGAGCCTTGTGCTCTCTCACTCTCTCGCTGAATGATGCCAAACTAGAAGGCCCCAAGGACTCCCAAGCGTGTGCCAGGCTACGGCCTTGTCTCTGACTCCCACTGGTTCTCTCTCATCAAGACAACATCATCAAAGATCAACTGGAGCCTCAACAAATTGCATCAGGACAGTTTAATTCAAATAATTCTTGTCTTGAATTATTCATTCATTCATTTATATCACTCGTTTAAGTTGTTTAATTGTAAAAAAAAAAAAAAAAAAAAAATTTTTTAAAATGATTGGGGGGCCCCCTGGCCACCAGGGGGCCCCAAGCAGCCGCTTAGTTCGCTTATGCCTCGGGCCGGCCCTGACTTTATAGAGGGACAAACACATTGTGTGGTCTTGAACACGCTAACAGCTGTGACCAACTATAGAATGATGCCCAAAGCAAATCTAATTGTTGATCATAAGTGCTATTGATTATTCCCAATACAAGGTTATTCTGCTATTTTAATCACTTCTTCAAGTCTTTTTATTATTTTTACTAATAATAGAAGTCAGCTATTTATTTTCCCATTTAACCCTCTTGGTCTAGTGTGGTTTTATTTCCCCATAAAACTGCAAAAGTAACTAGACATACTTTTCTTCTCGATTTTGTGTTTATTTGCAACAAGTTGCTTAAATTTTATGAGCCAGCTACACTAGTAATCTAGACGATTTCTATGGCATAATTTTGAGCACCACTAATAGACACAATCTAATAGGAAAGCTCTTTTCTTCCTCTTTCTTTCTCCTCTTCATGTGTTCAAAGATCAAGCCTGTTGTATGCTATCAGTAAGTGCTGATAAATAATTTGACCCAAAGAAACATCTTAAGTCATTTATTAAATCTAGGCTTACGCTCTTTTAGCAAAGCCACTCAGATCCACACAAATCTGAGCATCCTGCTATTTGCAGCTAAGATAGTAATAATCAGGAACACATTTCAATTGTTAACCACACCTAGCAAAACCTAGCTGTACATTATACACCTTGCTGTCTCACTTTGCCTTTAGCTCCAAATTCTGTTTGATCTTGCATTAGTCTCTTGCCCTTACTCTCACCAGAAGTGTGCCAAAATGTTGCAGATGCTCAGCCTAACTGCCCAGATGGCAGGCCAAAAGGACTGGCTAGGTGTTTTGAGGAACACCCTTTTATCCATGGCTGCTGACGACCTTCAGCAACAGAACAAAAAGCAACTGGAAAACGAGGGAAAAGAACTAATGACAGACGACTCAAACCAGAGGTATGAGCACAAATATCTGACTGAGGTTATCGTCCTGGCCCACAACCTCACAGGTTTGAAACAGGAGGTAAACAACCTCAAACGCCAGATCACTGAGTCCCAAACGGAGCTGACACATGCTAAAAACCGCATAGACCAGCTAGAGATGGAGGCTCAGGACAGACACAAGGACCCTGGCAGAAGGGAGTCACAGGAGGTAATCCACAGACTTCAAACGGCTCTGACAGCTGCTAAACAACAAGAGCAGTTGGAAAAGACAGCCAGAGAGCACCTGGAAAAGGTACTTTTTCACAAAGATTCACTGTTAAAAACAGCAAATTCTGAACTCTTGGACAAAGATGCCAGAATCATGGCCTGTGAAGGTCAACTGAATGTGTCCAGAGCTGAAGTTAAAGTGCTGACTCAGCAGCTGGACAACACCAAAGATGAACTTGACATGGTCCAACGAGAACTGAGACACTCTTACCTGCTGCAAAAGGAACCACAGCAGGAGAGACATCTCACTCCCTCACTTGCAATCAGCAGAGAAACCTCCCCAGCCAAGCACAGATTTACAAAGGGGGAGACAAACCCCACTGCTTAACACGTCATCGGACAGTTTCCTTAAAGCTTCTGCAGCCGCGGAAGGAAAAGGATTGATTCAGACGAATCTTGAAACGACACGTGTAGCGACACTCAAAGACCTCAACCGAATGGCCAGACATATCCCTGCATTTACACCAGAGCTTGCAGGAGACCACGACGTCCACGCTTACCTGCGAGACATTGACTTTCACCTGCAGTCTTTGATGAGTGTGAACCATCAAGATAGACTCCATCTGATCTGGATCACGTCCAGCCCAGAGTTGCGACGCTTTCTGGCTCGACAGCCAGAAAACATCCAGTCTAACTACCAGCAGCTGAAACAAGCCATCATAAGGGAATTCTCAGAGTCTAAAAACGGACTGATCGCTGCCCTAGACACCAAACAGGGTCGGCATGAAACTCCCTATGTTTACTACCACAGACTCAGACGAGCTTACTCGAGCTCAGCAACAAACCTGGGATGGAGGAGGACACCAGCTTCAAGAGCCTTTTCCTCCGAAACCTCCATCCTATGGTAAGTCACCATTTAGGCATTATGGCCTGCCCCACACAATGCCTATCCAACAACTGCGTGACCTGACACAGAAGGCCTTTAACAAACACAAGGCCTCCTCAAAAAGAGTTTGTAAGACCCCAGTGATTCTGAACTGCAAAATCCAGAATCCAAAGCTGGTACCAGAAGGCACCCAGCATTGCCACAATGCAAGAGCCTTCAACGAAACGCTACTAGCCAGCAGAGGGCAGAACCGTCACCATGGCCATAGATCTAGACACAAGACCAACCGCTGGGAGAAGCCATGGAAAAGAACATCCTCACCCAGCAAACACCACAGGACGTCCCACAGCAGTCTACAACAACATCCTCCTGTACACCTTTCAAACAGGTGCCAAACAGAGGCTGCACAAAGACAGCTAGGAAAGCCTGTTTATGAGTTACAAGAGCTGCTAGCACTAGCAAAAGAGCTCCTGGAACAGAACTCCCCTGAGGAGTACTGGGAAGAACAAACCTCTGACTCTTGCCCAACACCACTCAGGCAAGCTCAAGTCAGCACTGCTGCCAGAGCAGAGTAACACTGCAGACTTCAGACACCTGGTGACTGGGTGCCGAACCAAGGGCTGAACGGCCACCTGCTGCCCTTTTGCTACCAGTACTAGGTCAGTCTGAAACTCTCTCCACACTACACAATGCCCATAACCACTCCCTGCAGCCACAAACAAGCACCTGCCTCAAACGAACTGACTTCATAATGACAGGTGACACACTGTCAAGGCACCTGCTGCCTCTGCACCTGCTGCAGAGACCTGGATGTGGCTACTGTCTACATCACCCACCGTGGAACAACCACCTTCTACAAAACCCTCATGATTCACCTGCCATCCGCCATTGTGATGATTGTCGCCCGATGATGTCTCCAACAGGGACATCACCTGGCGAAAAGGGGGACTGTAGCGACTGGGGGAATCAATGAAGGAATCATTAACTCGGCAGGTTCCGAACAAACAAGAACTTACTGTTAAAAACTCCCCTAATTACTGAAATAGCGCCAACCAGTCTCCACAAGCACAATAAATGTATTGACAAAGAGACAATGAACTATTGACAGAGAACCACATGTGACATCCGCATGCTCACCACGTGCTTATCGTGTGGACCGGAAGGGGGAAACTTTTGAACGTAAAAATGTGTGTCTTTCTTATAAAGCCTAAAAGGGCTTAGTTTTAATGAAATATGTTGTAATCCCTGTGTGCTATGTATTTTGGTGTAGATCAAAATTAGTAGAATTGTTTAGTAGTGTAGGAGAACTCATTATATCTAATAAGAGGCTTTATATTTAATAGCCTGAGTGTAAGAATGTTAAACCCACTTTTAAAGGTACCAAATATACCTTTCTTGGTATCAAATTAAACCTTACGATTTGTCCGAGCTGAATTCGAATATAAGATCTCTGTAGAATGATATTACGCGATGTTTTACTATCTTTTGAGTCATTCAGCCCAAAATCTCTTACTGTCATAAACATGCAAATGAGCCTTGACAAAGGAATCATTCTCCTGTCCCAATGGAAGGAGAATTTTACGACCTCCAAAGGAATGTTCAGAGAAGTGCTGACCCTCACTTCATTCTCTTACTGAGAAAGAGAAATGAACCCTGTTAATCCTATATATATATTCTATATATCCATGTGATAAATATTGACATGTATCTAATGTGCCATCTCACATTTTCCCTTAAATGTGCTTGATCTATGTTTTCTTGCAAACTCTAATGGGTTAATGTTTCAGACTTTGCATACTATGGTTAACCGAAATCATATGTGTGTCATGTTTGGTCTCTATAACTTGGTATTTTGAAGATCGAAATGACTGTGTACATGATATGTCGATAACAACAACATATTAGTATTACAAGTATATTTCCTAGTTTCTTTCTTGCTCATGCAATGAGAAATGTGAGAACAAAGAGCAATAAACCAAATTCCCGCCTAGAACTCAAACCCTTCTTATTGGTCGAGCCAATGAGAGGTGGGACATGTTTCTAAGGGTATAAAATTGCTGCGCCCACTTCCTCTCTCTCTCTTATTCGCTTATCTCTTATCTCATCACTCTCTTATGCTCCTCTGGCTTCCTGCCTCTCTTGCCCTCTGAGCCTTGTGCTCTCTCACTCTCTCGCTGAATGATGCCAAACTAGAGGCCCCAAGGACTCCCAAGCGTGTGCCAGGCTACGGCCTTGTCTCTGACTCCCACTGGTTCTCTCTCATCAAGACAACATCATCAAAGATCAACTGGAGCCTCAACAAATTGCATCAGGACAGTTTAATTCAAATGGGACATGCAAGTATCAAACTTAGTCTCATTATTTGATACATTAAGTATCCTCACCCCTTTCTAAAAAGGGCGTGTCAGAACTAATATGATGGTTTGCTCAGGCTGTTGATCTGCTGAACTTCAAACAATGCTATAACTTCTTGCCTTCCTGTATTCTGCTTCAGCCCTCTTTCCCTTGGTAAACTGTATGAATGTATGTATATGTATGTTAGAGTAGTTTAAATGTTTAGTCTAGTTAATAAAGTCTTGTTCATGTCACATGTAAAGTTGTCTGTGTCTCAAGCTCATATCTAAAGTCACTAATCATAGATTTTGACTACTTGCTCTTAATACTTAGTAAGAAAGACATTTCCCATGCCCCGGAAATGTACCTTTCTATTAATTAATTAATTAATAACCAATATTGAGTGTTCACGGGATGAACCGAGTATTTGGTTGTAATGTTAATGTAGCTACATCAAGTTAACCCGATTAACTGATCCAAATATTCATAATAGATTATAACAAGTTATGATTGATTATTAATATTTCATAGAGCTCATTCGCTACCTAATGGTGGAAGAATGCGAGCTGATTCGCTACAATTTGGAATTGTAAACATCCCAGATTACATTTCAATAAATTATATAGGCTGATTGACAAAGGTGGGCTAGGCCTCAACAAGATTTTGTTTTATTATTATGCATTCGGTGTCAGACATTTGGCTCAGTGGTCCCTTCCACCTGAGAGAGCCCCTCCCTGGTTTTGTATTGAACAGGAAGATATTGCCCCAATTTCGTCATTGCAAAGCCTTTCTATTAAACTTGGCATGGACAAAAGTGTCCAGTGTGTTTAATTCGGTCATTTATTTAAATGTTCCCTCAAGCATTATGTATAAATATGTCCCCTTTCTGCTGGTCAGAGTCGAGTGTGAGAGAGGTTAACCCTCTGGGGTCTGAGGGTGTTTTGGGCCCTGGAGAAGTTTTGACATGCCTTGACATTTGTGCTTTTTTCAGTCTGATAACACTGTATTCAGCACAAACTGGGCTACAATAATATGTGAGCAACATGTGTGTACAGGTTTGTATTTTTGAGAAAATAACGTTTATGCATGGTTTTTGAAAAAACAAAATTTTTTAAGCCATTGAAATAAGGCCATATAACACATACTAAACATTTGTTCACAAGACTTTTGAGAACTGGATCTTGTAGCCTAGATTTTTTGCTACAAAATGATGAGAAAACCATCCTGATCACTCATTCATAGAAAAAAAAATACTACTTTAACTTTTGTAAGACAATGTTAGTGTTGAAAGCTCATATGTGAGGAGGCATGAACTATCATGAATATGGATTGTAATTCACACCTGAAGAGACAAAAGACCCCTCCCCTGGGTCTATCAATGAGGAATGTGACAAAGAGAATGAATGTGAGGAGACTTAATGATCAAAACCAAGCTTTAAGTTAAAAGAAGTTACATAAAAGTTACATCTTTACATAAAGACTTCACTTAATTTTATACCTACACAACCTTTTAAACGTTTTAGAAGAAGTCTCTTCTGCTCACCAAGACTGCATTTATTTGATCCAAAATACAGTAAAAATATTGTGTGAACTCATTTTACAATTTAAAAGAACAGTTTTCTATTTGAATATATTGTAAAATGCAATTTGTGATCAAAGCTGAATTTTCAGCATCATTACTGCCGTCTTCATTGTCACATGATCCTTCAGAAATCATTAAAAGATGTTGATTTTCTAATATGGCATATTTAAAGTGCATTTTACTCATTTACACCTGATCAGATATTTGCAAGCACAAGCATTGATGATAATGAGGCAGCATAAACACTAGTTCAAATATAATCTAAACATTCATATTATTTTTATATCATATTACATATCATATTTATATCAGACAGCATACAATTTAAATACCTGCTTTAGCCGAAACAGCATTTAAATGTAACTAAAACTTGCTTATTACGACATTTTTCAAATTTCAATACTCTGAATCCTGGCTGGAAAGTCTGGAAACAGTCCCGCTAGTAAAATATGTACATGTTTATATAAAATAGCATGTCAGCTAATGAAAACTAAATGACTTACTCATCTGAAATTGTGTCCTCGGCTGGATCAAGTCTCTCTTCAAAATACAAATGTTCATCGGAGTCCCACTCTAATTCTGAGGAAAATGTTAACTCTTCCTTAATATCCTTGAGCTTTCTCGCCTGTATATCATTGCAAACGAGCAGTAAAATGAATTGTTTACATCAAACCTCTGAACGCAGTCAGGGGCGTGTACATTTGCATTGATCGTCTCAGCACATTAGCGTATGAATGGCGCGCTCTGCTGGTGGGTGTGATCACATTAGAGATAATTAGATATCCAAGTAAAAACTGTACATTGCTTTGTTTCATACAGATTACATTGCAGGAGAATATCTGTTTTAAATTGGAATAGTTTTATTTAAAAGTAGACATTTTAAGCTTTCTTTAGACATATGTTTCATGTGTGTGTGTGTGATGAGTATTCGCAGAGTTTCAGTTCATTTTTGTGACGTGTTTCTGAAATTTGCTCGAGAACACGGAGACTGCTGAAAGCTCACACTTTTTAATTTCTTTATTTTACAAATGCACAAGGTTTTGTTGTTATTGTGAGTATACACAAATAAAAAGTAGACCCTTTATAGTCTCTAATGATGTCTTACACTTATCTGTATACCCAAAATTGACGGATTATTTTAAGTTGTTTCAGCTGTAATGACGAAAATATCCAGCAGGACGCCCGGCGCGTCCGTCAACCCCAGAGGGTTAAGATTTTACATTGAATCTATTGGACCCTATCAGGACTGGTTAAAATCAAGATTAAGACTCGATCAAAATCAACATCAGATCATTATCAAGATCAAGACTGGATCAAGATCCAGACTGCTTAATAATCAAGATTGGATTAAGAACAAAATAAAGACTGAATCTAGATCAAGACTGGATCTCCAATATTGGATCACCCAATAAGGATGTTAATAGCAGTTGTAAACAGGGCCACAGAAAGACAAAAACAAATGTTAAATTGATTCTTGAGCCAGCAAATAGTAAAGTTGCAGGAAAGAGAAAAAAGATCTTGTCTGTAGTGAGATGAGATATGATGATCTGCTCACCTGAGGAACCAGAGGCAGCTGGGGGTTTTGATGTTGCTGGTTGTCTTGTAGGCTGAGCTTCTGAAAAGCTACTAAGATCTTTATCTGGATTACTCAATGATAAAACCTTCTCTTTGATCTTATCTTCCGACCGTCTCTGGACAAACCTTCGCTCCACATACTTGGCTTTGATGTATGCCTCCATCTCATGCCTATTAGTCAAAAGACAGTTGATGATTAAATACAGGTTTGTAATCATGTCTAAAGCAATTAATTGCTTTCAATAGGATGATTAAATGAAATGTACAAACCTAAAAAAAACATGGACTAAAACAATATGGTCCACGCACGTTGTGATAATTTTTCGTTTAGATATTGTTTTAGTTAGATCGTTTTTCTAGAGCTGTTAGAATCAATGTGTTAATGCATGAAAAAGTTTATTGCAGTCATTTATCTTCAATCCGATTAACGCATTTATCGTTAATACAACATAAACCAGCAAAAACACTTGTTGGGAAGGGCGGAACCTTTGTAATGTGTCTGCCTGGAGTCATTACACTGATGCACACTTCACAACACGGACACGCACGCATGCGCACACACACACACACACACACACACACACACACACACACACACACACACACACACAAGCCTTTCTACAAGGGGAGCCTACAAGCTTAGCATAAAATAGCATAACATGGCAGTCCCATATACATTCTATGGGCGGTACTGTTGGACCACAATGTAACATGCTAGTTGACTGTTACACTCTCTCCTATGATAGATCAGTATATATTTTTATTTATAGTAAATAAAAACAAAAAAAATACAAAATATGATCTCAGTAAATAAAAAAATCTCTGCACACACACACAACAGCGCTTCAGTGATAAAATTATGGAGAAAGGACCTCTTAATGCTATTTGATGTACAAAAGAAGCCTAGATGAGACTTGTGATAGAAGTCCAGTATTATTCAGCCTATATAAGGTGCATTTTAATTACCACAGAAAGACGTCATGTGGAGTTCAAAGTGGCGCTGACGCTGACACCCTGAAGCGAATCATGAATGCAGCTTCACGATTGCTGTAGGAAAGCGGATAGCCACAGTCTACTGGCAGATTGTGGAGGATTTGGGTTTAAAAGATTTATTGCTCATTGCAATAATGTGGGGACTCGTTCTTTCAATCAGTTAAACTTCCAGTTAGACTTTGGAAAATGTTTAATGTTACTTGAAAGTTGCTATTTTAGTGCATTTCTATCATTATACTGTGGAAGGCTTTGTTTGGAAAATGTTAATGAAGACTAATAGTTACTTTTTATTTTGCTTTCTTTCTTAAGATGGAAATAAATACATTTTGACAAGGAAAGAAGTATATATAGCGGCAAATTCCAGCACTTTCAAAATGTCCAATTAATCACGATTAACTAATTCTTTCCTTTGTAATTAATCGCAACAAAACATTTGAATTGACTGACAGAACTATTTTTTTCATAAAAAAAAAAAAAGTGAAATCAGTTAAGTTTATTGCTCATGAATATAAAATTAATATACAGTTTGAATAGTTTGCTGTAATTTATGAAAAGTGGATATAAATGTACAATACAAGTAAAGTGAGACACACAAAAAAACATTGTGGGTCAAGTGTTTGGTATCATTGCAAAGAAAACTACAAATTGTTTAATGATATAGATTATGTATTATGTACATATTTACAATGTATAGAAATGTGTGGATTTGTGTTCATGTTCAGTAATTTGCTTTACACCATTTTATAATAATCGGACTACACCCTGCCTTTTAAAACTGGAGCTACAGCATCATTATATAATGACCAGTTTCTGCATTCAGTTGGTGAGCTGTCGGATAAATCCATTGATATACGTGTGAAGCAGACTTACAATAATTATGTAACTGCCAAACATATGGAAGAATGAAAATGTTCTTAATTAAACTTAGATTAATCCTTCAGCAAAATGTTTGTTCTGATGGACATGATTAAAGCAGGTCAGATGACAGTGCAGATTGACCAATCGCGTTTAAGGTCCACCCCATGTGAAAATCAAATATTGAAACTGTATTTTCATTTTATATCCACAAGCAATAAACATGAGAATTTATGCTAATTTCTCACTTTTCAGTTTAAAAAAAAAAATAAAAATATTAGAGAGAAATTTTTATATATAATTTATTTATTTCATTTTTGAAAGGAAACACAAATAAACGCAAAATAAATGGTCCAAATATACATAATTTATGGATTTAGACTACATATTTTGAATAAGCTCAAAGATCTTCTCTCTAGAATGTAAAATCTCTCTGATGCATTAACGTTGATAAAAATTTTTTAGCTGTAAATATTTTGGTTACAGTGCAGTACCTGGGATCTCCTGGCTGTGGTTTTCTGGCTCCAAGTTCTTCCCGGCGTGCTTCATAGATTTGATTAATGACACCATTTCCTAGCTCACACATCAGCTGTAGAAAAATAAAAACATGGACTAATGGTCAATTACACTCTTTGTTTTGTTTTTGTCTGGTCCTATTACTTAATTTAAAAGAACATTCAAACTGTAATTAACATAAGACAAACCCATATGATTAACATGTTTTCTATTTCTGAATAAAAATGATTTTAATTTGCTATTTTTGTGGTCACAAATGTCAAAGTGATTTAACAGATCATAGATCATAGATGGTAAAAAGACTGAAATTCTTGAAAAAAGCCTTGGGTATTTTGGCATAATGTTTTAATTTAATTTATAGCACTGTCAATCGATTAAACGTTTTTATCGAATTAATCATAATTAATCTCATATATAAATATTTGCTGAGAAAGCCCCTCAAATACAATAATTAAATATACAATGACGAAATAATTAAAAATAGTTAATCATTAATATTCAAATAATTACATAAAAAATATAATATTCAGATAATTAAAATTCATTACATTCTTGGGGCAGAAGAGTTAATCATTGATAAGACAATACAAAAAGTGGCTTCAGAAGCCAGTGGATTGTTTATTTGCATATTATTGATCATAAGCCAATCGTTGGCATACAGTTCACAGCAATCCATTTCACAAGTGAATTTGTCAATCAGTCCGAAAAGTATTATGAGATCTTGTTTAAGGACATGTCAATGTACATCTGCACACGGATGCTTTTGGAGGATCTCACATTGGTTGCTTCGTGTCTTAAACATACCAAATAAACATACCGTTCTCACAAACATCTGTCAATCATACCCTGTTTTTATAAATTCAGGTCTCAACACTTCATTTGTCAGATTCACGTGTCATTACTGACTCTCACCTTGAGTAGTTCAGGCTCCCATGTGTCCAGTGTCAGAGATCTAACCTTCGAGAAATGAACTCCAAGACTCCTGACAAACACAACATAACACAAACAGAGCCATTTAAATACTAACACAAGATTAACATAAGCAGTATAGTTGTAAAACCACTTTGGGCTAAAGAAATTATATATATAAAAAAAGAAAATCGCAATCAGTGTCAGCTACAAATTATACAGTACTATTAATTGGTGAATCCATAAATTCATTATAAGAAAACAAATCAGTCAAAAATTTGTGGATATTTTTTCTACAGTAAACGGCCCAAATTTAACATAAAAATACAACTAAAATAAACTAGAAGTTTTTGAAAGATTTTGAAGAAGTCTTCTATATGTTTTAAAATCTTAAATACAGTGACCCCAAAAAACAATTAAACATATAAGTTACACTTAAAAATGTCCAAATGTCAATGCATTAGACAACAAAATTTGAAAGCAAGCAAAATTTACAAAACACAAAGTAATAACAAAAATGGCTCATAAAAGTGAAGTTAGTTCTGAAAAAAGCACGAGCATAATTTGTTTGCAGATGACACTTGCTTTGATATTTTGTTTTTTAATTAAATTAATAAATTTATCTAACACTAAATAATTTCTAAATAACTAAATAAAGAGTCTCTGTATCACACACACACACACACACACACACACACACACACACACACACACACACACACACACACACACCTGTGTATCCCTGAACACTGAATGCAGAGAGTGATGCCCAGGTTAATGCTTGCCCAACGTGGGTCAGGTTGCCCACAGTCACAGCAGGTGCTATTGCCAGCGATAGCCATCACCTTCTGCACTGCGCTGTCACCTTTAAGAGTCTTCTCTTTCATATCTCCACCTGATTCCAGACTGCCTGTAGATGTAGACGACTTCCTGTCCATCTTCTGCCAAACACATGCCAATATTGTCAAAGCCTGACAGTGGGTTATTATCATGTCTTGACATGGGTTAACCCCTGAAATTCTGCTGCAAGTTTTGTCTGCCACCTGCAATTTTTCACCCCCAAATTTAAAAGCTTACCTTGCAAACATACAGTTGTCTAATTGCAAAAAATTGGTCTCTGATGATGAAAAAAAAAAATCTGTTGTCTTTGAAAGCCTGTGATTCAGGCTCTGTTTGCTCTATGTCCCTGAAAGTAAGTGTTAAGTTAGTTTCACTAGAAGGCAGCAAGTATTAGAATAATACATTTTCCTCAGTCTCCTTCAAACACAGTATACAGATCTGAAATGCAGGTGGCGGTCTAACACAGCAGAGCACTCGCCATATGCTCATCGATAGACATTCAATCTAGTTTTTGAGCCCTCACACCTTCCCCACTGTTTTTAAATATCTCGGCCTCTGAGTGGACTAGAAGCCTAATCTAGACAGATCTAAACTCTTTGTTGAGGTATAATTTCATAGTTGATAATTTTGACTACTGATCATAAACATAATGTGAAATATTCAGAATCTAAGCTTTCACATATGACTAGGGTTGAGGATTAATGGACTACATGTAACAGGATTATAAAATACTAAATATGAGTAACTGTATTCAACTATCATTGGTAATTAATTTTTACATTCAAAAATTATTTTGATTACTGAAGATATTACTTTGCATTTTACAGTCATGATTTTATTTAATATGGAGTCTATTCAGTTGAAAAAACATTTATCTATAAAAATGCTCCGACAGATGAAACATAAATCCAATATATCCACAATTAGAAGGATATATATTTTGCCAATGCTATGTATGTATATTAAGTATTTTTGCAAGAATAAATTGTTTATATGAGAAATGATAACCAATGTAGCCTTTAGCATCATATAGAAAGTTACAAATAATATATTTTCATGAACTTTATGAACAGAATCCACATACAATTAGATAAACATGTCATTGTGTACACTGTCGGTTTTTAAAACAAGTTTGGAGCAGAAGAAATAGTTAACCTTATTTAAACTCTCAAGTGAACCCTTTTACATGCACAATTATATTGTATATATATATATTGTGTATTTTTTCTATTAAGGAAATCCTCGTTAGATAACGATAATAAAAAAAAAAATCTCTAGTAAGACCTTTGTTATTAGGGCAGTTCTTAATAAAATATGGTTGTATTTTTTCCCTGTAAAAACATCGAATAAATCCTTAAATATCTCATGAATAGCTCGTGAAGCTTTTCAAGTACATTTACTTTAAGCATTTTAGAGAATGTATTTATTTTTTCTCCCCAATTTGGAACGCCCAATTCCCAATGCACTCCAAGACCTAATGGTGGCGTAGTGACTCGCCTCAATCCGGGTGACGGAGGACAAATCTATTGCCTCCGTGTCTGAGACCGTAAATCTGCGCATCTTATCACGTGGCTTGTTGAGCGCGTTACCACGGAGACATAGAGGCTTCACGCTATTCTCTGCGACATCCACACACAACTCACCACACGCCCCACCGAAAGCGAGAACCACATTATAGCGACCATGAGGAGATTACCCCATGTGACTCTACCCTCCCTAGCAACCGGGCTAATATGGTTGCTTAGGAGACCTGGCTGGAGTTACTCAGCACGCCCTGAATTGGTATGCCTCTAGGGGGGGTAGTCAGCGTTTCTACTCGCTGAGATACCCAGACCCCCAATAGATAGTATTTTCAACCTTAGTGAATTTTGTCTATTTTGCCTTACTCTTCTGGTATATTTTTAAAACAATATTCACTTGTTTATTTTTGATATATAAAAACGAATGTATTTATATTATGTTACTGAGTAATCTGACAGCATACGTTACATGTTTTCTGTAGTGGAATACATTTTAAAAGTAACCTTACCAATCCTGTGTATGACTATTTATGTATTCAGGAACTATTATATATTAAGCTTAAACTTATTACACACTCTTGGCCCCACCAATTTAAAGAGTTAAGTAAGCAAAATAGAAACAGCTGTACCTCAGCATCCACTGCTTTGTCCCTGAAGGCTGTAGCGATACTGTTTTGGACGGCTTTAATCCAGGCTTGCCTGAGTTTTTCAGTGTCCGCTTGCATCATACAACTCCTACAGTATAGAGAATATCGGTCATCCATACAGTCTTATACATGGCACTACACATCTTTAAGGACAAACAGATCCGAGTCAGCGTTGGGACACATTTCCTGGTTTGGAATGCGGAAGTGAACTATAGCAGGTTAAACAGTGCTACTTGTGTATAAAGGTAAATGGGAGACCACTGCAAATATATATTTTTTGCTTTCCTATTTGCTCCAACAGCAAAAAAAAAAAAAAAAAAAATTATTATGATTCCACGACCATCCAAAAGAAAGCACTGGATTACGGCAGTCAGAAAAGAGAAAGATACGGTGACTAGTTGGCTGGATTTATTTTCTTTATTAATGTCAGAGAAATATACTACAAAGTACAGTGAAATACATTAAATAATCTTATAATTTAACATTTAAAATTCTTCTGTGAATATCTGTGAAGATTCTAAATGGTTTACAGACACTCCAAGGTGTTGATTAATTTTCTATAACTGAGCAGCTATGAAGTAGTTTCAGGATGCCGCAGGAATTCTTGTACCTTCGTCTTTTTGTCCAATTTTCAAATACTTTTTTGCTTCAAATCAAAGTTTGTAATGTTGTGATTCACCTCAGAGCTAGTTGGTTTGGTTCATGGCTTAGAACTCTTTTATGAAGGACTTTATAAAACCCCTATGGATAAAATGAATGGGAAAAATACTTCCAGAACCAACATGGCTGAAAAAGTAGGTGGGCACTAACGCGCTCTATAAATCAACACCTTGGAACATCTGTCAAAAAACAGAGTATTCAACAGTGGAGTGGTATAATGTTTAATAATTCAGCCCTTGTACTTAGACTCACTTTGTTGGAGACACAACTTCGAAACAGAAGCGGCGTTCGATGTCCTCGCAGTGTTTGACGGTGCATAACCGTAAGTCTTCCACCACAACAGTAGGGTTATCCTGGAAAATACACACCAAAACAAAGGTCTGTTAGCTTCAAAAACACATCTAGATAAAGAAGCTATTTATGAGTAATGGTGGCATGAGGTTTACCTTAAATTTTTTCTGGTACACTAGCTGATTGTTTTGAATTGTGAACCACCGTCTGCAAAAAAACACAATTATCAACAAGACATGGCAAATTACTAAACCTGATACACACCTACATTGCTGAGATGTCTATTCAATGTGTGCATATTCATCCAGAAGACTGTAGAGCATTTCACCTGCAACACATAGCTAAAATGTGTATTGTATTGCTTCAGAAGATTTTCAAAGACTTACATTTTATTCATTTGGCAGATTTTATCAAAAATGACTTTGTCCATTCAAAATAAATAGTCATAAGGACTATATCTCAGTAACAATACGATTTAGAGTCAAAAGTCGAATTGAACAAATATTTGTTTTCTCTAGCAGTGGTTTTGTATCTTGTATCTTTCAGACACCCAGTTCAAAACTAGGGCTGCATATTGATACATATTTCCCAATTAGATTTTGATGCACAAGCTCTTTATTAAATTTGATTACAAATTCAATTTGATTTGGACTTATTTGTAAAATTCAGCATTCAATTTGTTTGTTTAATGTCTTAAAAAGCATTGGCAATGTACACAAAGTTTTCTTTTGCCAATAAAGCTTGATATGAATTGAATCTGCCCATTTGATCCTATTATTAAAAACTTCCACTGGAAAACAGCAGAAGCTTTTACACAACTTTTAATTACAGCACATCCACTGATTTTTTTTGGAATGTAAACATATACTTGTAACAAATATTTATACTTGTAAAAATGTATATAATTAACTCTACACACAAAAAAAAAAAACACTTTAACATGTACACTACTGGTCAAAACTTTTGAAAAACTTGCCTGAAATTTGTTTTGTAGACAAAAATATAATTGTGCCAAAATATGACTTTATTTAATTACAAAACTAAAATATTATTTAAAAAAAAAAAAGGTTTTGAAATTGATGACTTGGACCAAATAATAAAGAAAAGCAGCCAATAAGTGCCCAACATAGATGGGAACTCCTTCAATACTGTTTAAAAAGCATCTCAGGGTGGTACCTCAAAAAGTTGCTTGAGAAAATGTCAAGAATACATGTCTGACAAAATCTAGACAAAGTGTGGACACTTTGAAGATGCTAAAATATAACAGTTTTGATTTAGTTTAGTCACAACATAATTCCCATAGTTCCATTTATGTTATAGCATAATTTTGACGACTTTACTATTATTCTAAAATGGGGGAAAAAAAAATAATATAATAAAGAATAAGTGACCCTAAACTTTTGACCGGTAGTGTATATATTTAAATAATTACGATAAAATATGATTAACCAATTTCCCACAAAAGCTCAATAGGGTTAAGATCCATAACACTCTTTTCCAATTATCTGTTGTCCAATGGCTGTTTCTTTGTCCATTCTAAACTTTTCTTTTTGCCATTTTGTTTCAAAAGTGTCTTTTTCTTTGTAATTCTTCCCATAAGTCCTGCACCCCTGAGTCTTCTCTTTACTGTTGTACATGAAACTGGTGTTGAGCGGGTAGAATTCAATGAAGCTGTCAGCCGAGGACATGTGAGGTGTCTACTTCTCAAACTAGAGACTCTGATGTACTTATCCTCTTGTTTAGTTGTACATCTGGTCTTCCACATCTCTTTCTGTCCTTGTTAGAGACAGTTGTCCTTTGTCTTTGAAGACTGTAGTGTACACCTTTGAATGAAATCTTCAGTTTTTGGCAATTTCAAGCATTGTATCACCTTCATTCCTCAAAACAATGATTGACTGATGAGTTTGTAGAGAAAGCTGTTTCTGTTTTGCCATTTTTCACCTAATAATCACCTTAAGACATGCCAGTCTATTGTATACTGTGACAACTCAAACACAAAGAACTCATTTGGTTCATTTAATGAACCAAATCTCTTTCAACTGTGTTTGATATAATGGAAGTGGTTTTCTAGTACCAAATGATCAATTTAGCATGATTACTCAAGGATAAGGTGTTGGAGTGATGATGCTGTCTAGATTTGATCAAAAATTACTTTTTTCAAATAGTGATGGTGCTGTTTACATCAGTAATGTCCTGACTATACTTTGTGATCAGCTGAATGCCACTTTGGTGAAATAAAGTACCAATTTCCTTCCGGAACATCAAAATCTGTACATTATTCCAAACCTTTGGACGCCAGTGTATATAACTGCATATATTATATGTTTATTGTATACATGCATGATCTGGACTGTTCACAAGTATTTATATTGATTTGTACAGTAAGCACTTAAACAATATTGTCTCTTTAAAGGGTTCGTTCACCCAAAAATGTTATGTTTGATTTACTCACCTTGAAGCCATTCCAGATGTGTATGACTTTCCTTCTTCAGCAGAACTGAAATGAAGATGTTTATAAGCACATTTCAGCTCTGTTTATCCATACAATGCATGTGAATGGGTGCCATCAGGCTGCTGGCTGTTTGATGATCCAATAGACATATTTAGGCAACATAAAAGTAATTTACACATAATATTTTTGATCAATTAATGTCTTCTGAAGCAAATCTATAGGTTAAAAAAAAAAAAAAAAGATAATTAAAACTTTATTAACTTTAAAAATCGCTTCCTGCCAACAGTCGATGCATCAGTGATGTAAGAACAACATTGTATACAACAGAGGAACGAACATCACGTGAGCATTAGGTCATTTCAAACAGCAATACAAAGCTGGTCGGAAACAACGATTTAAAGTTTAAAAACGTTTAATTATTGATTTGTTTCTTATACCAACCTATCGGTTTGCTTCAGAAGACAATTAATTGATCGACTGGAGACGTGTGGATTACTTTCATGTTGCCTAAATCTGTCTTTTGGATCATCAAACAGCCAGCAGCCTGATGGCACCCATTCACATGCATTGTACAGACAAACAGAGCTGAACTGTGCTTATAAACATCTTCATTTCTGTTCTGCTGAAGAAGGAAAGTCATACACATCTGGGATGGCTTAAAGGTGAGTAAATCATGAGAATTTTTTTTTTTTTGGGTGAACTATTCTTTAAAGAATAGCAGCAGTCCAGCGAGCACCTCATAGAAATGTTTCGGTTGAGTGCATTTTAACAAGAGTGGTACGGCTTATTTACCGCATCCGTGCAATACAATTAAATGTTTGTTTGTTTGTTTATATGGTCAACAATAAAATGTGAAGAATCAAAAGTGTATTAAAAGAAAAAATGGATTACATGATCTCGTCTTTGGACACACATTACACTGAACGAGTAAACCAAACTTTTAATCTCAATACGCAGTGAAAGGATCTTGCTGGTAAATTTCTTTGCCACCATACTACTCAATTACTGGTGAGTAAAATCTGAACATTTACCAGCCAGTGGCTAATCAGACATTTTTATTCGCATATCGTAAAATGTGCTCGCATATGCAAGTGATTTATTCTTTACATTGTAGAGAGTTGCCACAGAGTAATAGAACGATCTTGGGATCTTCAACTGAAAATAACAATTTGTTGTAGAAATCGATATTTTACTCACCCCAGTTCAAAACCCTCTTAAATTAGAATAATTTCAGTGAATTCTACCCAAAAGTAAACTTTTACTAATCATCATATTTCGTTATAGCTCTTGGGTAAACAAGTGAATGTAATCAAAGACAATGGCATACATCAAAGCAGCGGTCAACTGTTTTATGAAGACTTCAATGTGTTCTTTGGTCAAAGGAATTTTCTTAAGATTCAGGTTGGGCATATGGTCACACTTTTATTGGGACATGTTGTCACATCTATTAGATTTACAGAGAGGTGTAGATTTTGTTTTGGTGGTTGTGATGGTGGGGACACGTTCCCCCGTCACCCCCCAATGTTCATATGAAAACTACACCACTGGTTTAATGGCAAGTTCCAATGTGACAATTTACCCCATACAGTATAGTGTGATGATATAACCCAATGGGTCAGCGAAAAGGTCAAACGTCTGTTCAACTGTATCTTTTGTCCTGAGCAAGAACTGTAAAAATGTTCTACAGCGCAAGGTATGTGGATGTGTATAAACAAACTTTCCAAAAATAAACCTACAATGAGAAATATTCAATGGAGTAAAAAAGTGTGAGAACTAACCCTGGACTTCCTTACACATTTTATCAGTATGTGTGTTCTTTGGGAAATGAAGCCATAAACTTGGCATTACAGGAGACATGCTGTACCAGGTGAGCATCAGTAATTCCATATATACTCACATATATATCATATGATTAAGTCATTTTTTTGAACTTGGCATAACTTGGTCACCTTTCCCTTTTCATTGTGTCCTTTAGGATGTTCATTGGATGTTTGACAAACATGTTGAAAATGTGATGCTCTCCAGATGATGCACCATTTTTAGATGTCTCAGTAATGTACATATGCGTACCTAGAATTATCCATTAACTAAGCCATTAGCCATCAGTCCATAAAACACCTAGAGACAATATGAATGTGTCATCTAAGGCAAGGCCTCTGTTCATATCACTGACCGGTTCCATGTTTTGAAGGCATTACTGGCTCTCTTGAACAGATATCCCTCCATGACAATCCCATTCTCTGCATCCACATTATACTCCAATTTGGTCTCATCATTCACAAACTCCTGAACAAAGATAAAGAGGGGATTTCATTAACAAACGATAAAATTATGACCACAACTTGTTCAATTGTGCCTTTTTTGACATTTGATAGACATCAAGAATTTAGGTTAAAATATATGGCCGTTTCTTCAACTTCAGGTACTTTTAGCACAGTGGACTGAAAAACAAAGAAAAAAAAAAAAAGTCTACAAATTTGTTTTCAAAAATGTCCAGCAGCATAGGAGATTTATGTAATTTTTTCAGAAAATCTTGAAAATTCCCTCTACAGTGTCATTTCCAACACATTTCAAATTGTGTATTGTGGTTAACAGGACTCTGTGGTGGAAATGACGCTGATGGAAATAAAAAATTTAATGTTTTTGAAATTAAATGCCTGACTACTTTGTTTTGCTAAAGCTAATTCCATAGCTAACATTGTATGTATCCTAAATACACAATTACAGTGCATTCAAAAAGTATTCAGACCCCTTAATTTTCTCACATTTTGTTATGTTGCAGCTTAATGCTAAAATTATTTTAATTATTATTATTATTATTATCATCATCAGATCAATTTACACTCATACCCCATAATGACAAAGCAAAAAACTGAAATAACACACTGACATAAGTATTCAGACCCTTTGCTATGACACTTGAAATTTAGCTAAGGTGCATCCCATTTCTCTGGATCATCTTTGAGATATTTCTACACTTTTATTAGTCCACCTGTGGCAAAATGTAATTGATTGGACATGATTTGGAAAGGCACACACCTGTGTATATAAGGTCTCACAGCTGAAAATGCATATCAGAGCAAAAACCCAGCCATGAACTGCCCAAAAGAACTGCCAGCAGAGCTCAGAGATGAGGCACAGATCTGGGCAATGCTACAAAAAAGTTTTGGCTGCAGTGAAGTTTTCCGAGAGCACAATGGCCTCCATAATTCTTAAATGGAAGTTTGGAACATTTAGGACTCTTCCTAGAGCTGGAAGACTCTCCTCAGTGCAAGAAACAAAAAAAGCACCTAAAGGACTCTCAGACTGTGAGAAACAAGATTCTCTGGTCTGATGAAACGAAGATTGAACTGTTGGGCATCAATTCCAAGCATAATGTCTGGAGAAAACCAGGCACTGCTCATCACCTGCGCAATACCATCCCAACGGTGCATGGTCGTGGTAGCATCATGCTGTGGGGGTGTTTTTCAGCGGCAGGGACTGGGGGACTGGTCAGGGTTGAAGGGAAGCAGAACGCAGCAAAATACAGAGATATCCTAATTGAAAACCTGGTCCAGAGAGCTCAGGACCTCAGACTGGCCAGAGGGTTCACCGTCCAACAAGACAATGCACACAGCCAAGACAATGCAAGAGTGGCATTGGGACAACTCTGTGAATGGCCTTGAGTGATCCAGCCAGAGCCCAGAGTTGAACCCAATAGAGTTCTGAAAATTACTGTCCACCGACGTTCTCCATCCAACCTGACATAGCTTGAGAGGATCTGCTGAGGAGAATGGCAGAAAATCCCCAAATCCAAGTGTTAAAAGCTTGTCGCGTCATACCCAAAAAGACTTGAGGCTGTAACCGCTGCTAAAGGTGCTTCAACTAAGTACTGAGTTAAGGTAAAAGTCTGAATACTTATGTCAATGTGATATTTCAGTTTTTACTTTTTAATGAATTTTCAAAGTTATCAAAAATCTGTTTTTTGCTTTGTCATTATGGGGTATGGAGACTGATGTGGAATTTTTTATTTTATTTAAAGCATTTTAAAAAGAAGGGTTCTGAATACTTCCTGAATGCACTGCATATGATAGTTTCACACTTTTTTGCATAATGTAGCAAAATTACAGTTTGACTGGAAATTAAGCTTAATACAAATATTCTGCTTGTGATATTTACCTTGTTTTTTTCTGGTTTCATCAAATATAATTTATCTCATATGTCATCTCATGTCAGTTTTAATAAGACTTTCATATTACAGAAAGAAAAAAAGCTTGTTAGTTTTCATATAAATCTTTTCATGGGGTATGAAATTGCTCGAAGTTCAAGTAACACCTATATATTAATATATACGGAAGAGAGTATATTTTAAGTCATAATTCCTTTTGAATCATCATTAAAAATGAGCTCATGAAAGCTGCATGCATAATAATTTGAAATTGGCAAAATGATGTTTAAAACCGTATTAGATGGAGTACGTCACACGTCAACTAACATATTGACTGTTATGGCAAAACCATACACAAAGCACACACAATGGGCCTCATTCATAAAACTTTTGTATAATATATGATTCAATTCTGAGTAAGTTGGACTTTCCCGAAAACTATCTGACGGATTCACTAACGCTTTGTACTCCCCAGATTTGTTAGTAAAACGTGAGTATGTTAGTGAATTCCAAACATTCGTAAAGAGGGGCGTCTGCACATTTATTTCACAATTATCATAATCCACGCCCATGAAAATGCCATATAAGGAACGCACCAGACTCGTTAATAAATGCTTTTAACAGTAATTAAATCATTTTTATCAATTAAGCACATTCCCATTTTAAAATGTTGATTTATCAAGCACAGTAGCGTCTCAAAGAAAGTCAGGACTTACAGTCATCGCATGTTTTTGATGTCATCGGAGGCTCTTTTGTGAATCAAACAGTTCAAGCTGTAAAAATGGTTTGTATGCGTGTAAAACATGTTCCGTTCACGCTGGCAGGAAGTTGTCCACTACCATTAACCATCTCTGGTTCAGTTCGCAGCACATCGTCAGCATAATCCTGATGGTAACAGTAATATATGTGCAAACGGAAGAGTCTTAAGAGAAATTAATAGAATGCTTGAAGAAAATCTTTGACCAAAATGCAGTATGATATTACAGATTTGCAAGCTATACTGTTTGTGGGATTTTACATGTGTTTTCCCTTATAGGGTAGGCTGGTTGAAAAAAAAAAACAGTCATGACAGTTTTGCCCGAAAGAAGACAATATGTTCAGATGTCTTACACATGATTTACATGTGGTCAGAAGCAGGTGTAAATCCTAACATTTTGAAAATACAAAAACTTTCATGAATCCGACAATTTTCGGCAGAAAATGTTTACATAAAATTTACACAAACATTTTTTCTGCTCATTAATGAGTCCCAATGTTCTGTTAATTTAAGAAAACCAAGTTTATACCAAGTTAGAGTAATCAAGGATCCCTGCTTCCTGTAGATGTCATATGATCTTGTCTGATCTCAGACTAGTTTAGCAAAGCCTGACTGAGCTCAGACTAGCAGAACATGTGTAACACTAGCGCGGCTGTCACTGGATCCTGTGCATTTGTTTTTTTATGCTGGAATGAAACCTTAACCAGGTGACAGCAGGTAAGCGTGACATACTAGTAGAGGAGGTACATTTACAGCCCGACCTGTATACAACATGAATCTAGTTGAATCTGCTCTGGATGGTTAATTTACTTCTTCTAAAATAGTGTTTTTCAACATTTATGTACCCTAACAGCACTATCAGTATGGCAGGAGTAGCCATTCATCAACACCAAACCAGAAATATGTTCCTATTAATTCATATTACAATGGATATGGCCAACAGAATATGCATTATAAATATCTAATTCATTATAATTTAATATAATTACATTTTTACTTGTTAAAATGCTAACTATGGATATAAGAAACGGAGATACTACTAGTAAAAATGCCCATTTTTATAATAGTATTTAGGTTCACTTGTAAACAATACGTGCTCAAAAATAATGACGTATCAAGAATTAACATTTGAACTAGTGAAAACCTCATTACTGATATCACACACTAGCATTTTACCTAGTGAAAATAGAATTTTAGATATCTATAATTCATATCCTGCACATGATTAAATGTAGAAAGATCTTGCCATAAATAATTGGAGACAACGCTGTGTTATTGCATAAGTGTGAGTTAAACTTCTGTTTAAACTTCTCTTGACGAGTAAAGAGCACTGTGAAGTAACCTGAGGTTAAGTCAAATCAAGTGTACATTGGATCGTCCTTAATGAGGTTTACCAGCCCACATTTTTCATCACTAAGCTATACCTCATTTAATACTTAAATTAAAGGGGAAAAAAGAATTGGGCAGTTATGACTGTCATGGCAGGGCCTGACCCTCAGTGTGACTCTCTCGTTGTAGGTTTACATCCACACAAGTGATTAAATGGATCGAGCATTACTAAAAAGCAGATCTGGTTTCCATCTCTTTGTAACCTGATCAAGCAGTCATGAGCTTATATCAGCTCGCCCGTTCTCACTTGAGACTTTTCCACTGTTCACACTTCAAAGACTGCAACATACTTGCAGTTCCTCTCATAGGTTAGCTGTTCAAAGACGGATTTCATATTTGTAATAAAAATGTCATATTACAAACATAAGTATTACATTATAATTGGCGTTCAAGCACCAAATTATTGTTCCTTTCATCTTGCAATAAACATTTTTAAGTCATTTGCCTACTGTTGTGTACATACAATACAGAGTCACATAAATTTACATTTTCATGAAAAATGTATATTACAATATGTCTTCCAAAGGTGCTGAAACCCCATTTGTGCTCATTTTCTTCTAATTCTTTTTCTGTCCTAAGTGTCTGGGCAGCTAAATCCGAAATCCAATTTTAACAACTGGATGTGGAATAAATATGTTAATTACGTCTATAATATTGTCCCACCATTTTGTTTTTAAACTCCTCCTAGACCATTGGTCTTATCAAGAGAACCTCATAACAAAAACATTTCAAAATAATTTTGATTTGACATATTGGTTAGAAGATATAGGTTGAGAAGTGAATTTGGGCCATGGCCAAAACATTCATTGGCTTATATCTTCTAAACTATTTGCTGTATAATAATTTGGCTGGTAACATGATTCTAGGTGATGCGTCGGAAAAAACAGTCCAGGACAAATTTAAAAAAGTACATTAAATCAAAGACATACATTTTGTTTGGCTAATCCTTTTAAGTCTGGAAACACCATTCCTACAAAATAACTAGAGTACTTAGTGATGAAATTACTTTGCCCCAGGCAGATCTGTTCTTTCAAATTTGGCAGTTTTTATCATTTTCTCCACTTTTCCAAACTGCTTGCATATTTGTCATTTATAATTGTTTCTACGGTTAATATTTGCTGAAGATCATGTGGCATTTTATTTCGATTATAGTTAAAAATGTGATAACATCGGAGCTATTTAGAATTTTTTTGCAATGCTTGAAAATTGCCAAAAGATAAGAAAGGGAAAATTTGGGAACCACTGATAAACACAAATTAATGCTGAATTAAAACAAATCTCAACAGAAACAGCAAGCCAAATGAACCACACAAACAGAAAACAAGGACAAGTGACCCCATAATAGCGATGACATAATACAGGATAGAGGATGACAAAGATGTGGATGTCTATGTTAAAAAAAAAAAAAAGATGTCAACAACATTCAACGCCTATGCCAACAGATGGCACAGTCTGGCTAAAAATACTCTGATAGCTAAACACCATAACACCATAACATCACACACTATCATTGATTTAACAGCAAAGTTAGGTGTATATATTTGTATAAACTCACCAGATACCACACATAGTGGAAGCGACTGAAGATCTTCATGTCAAAGAGACCAGTGTTCGTGTCTGTGTGTTAGCAGTGGTTACGGTGACCATCCCGTCAGTGTTGTCCAAGATCTACCTCACTAAAATAAGCCACTCTACACATAGTAAGTGTGCTTTTCGAAGTGTACATGTGTATGAACACCAAAAGAGTCACTGTCAAAGCATGACACAGATCTAGTGTGGGTTTTTGTGGTTGATGAATGAATTCATTAACCGTGGCTCATGGTATGGATTCAACAATCCAGAAGAGCAGGTATCACATTAAACATTTACATTTGATAGTGTACTACCTTAAGTGCAAGAGTGAATTAAGAGACCTGATCAACTTTGTCTGGGTTTATTTTACAACAATGACCCGCTGACTGCACATTGTACCTTACTTTTGACCTTCTGACCAACAGCCACAGTTTGATTAACATAGTAATGACTCTGTACTTTATTAATGTAACGTGATTCATGCAGCACTCAGAAAGAAAGGACAAGAGCGACAGACTCACCTGCAGTGCAGCCTCACGTGAGCAGACAGAAAAGAAGAGAGACCATGTTAAAAACTGCTGATACAGCCAATGAGAGAGAGAGAGAGAGAGAGAGAGAGAGAAAGTGAGAGAGGAAAACATAAAAAGATCTGCTGAAGGTGTGAGAGTCATGCTTCAAACATCAAGGACAAGCAACATTAATTACTATGTGCTCAATGTGGCATAAGAGATACAGCATTGCATATACACACAAACATACAGAGACTCTCAAACTTGAGGTTGTGACCCCATGTGGTCAGATGGGGTTGCAGGAGATTACATTTAATTATCTTATAGGGCTGGTTATTAATACAGTGTGGCAGGGCCGGGTTGTGATTATACACACCCGGTCCCTTATCAGGCTAATTAAGCATCAGAGAGGGATAAAGGCCGATGGCAGACGGTGGTGTGACGAGAGCGAGAGTTTACGGACATGTGTGTGTTGTCTTTTGTTTAAGTTAAGCATTCAAATATTATTTATATTGACAAGCTGGTTTTCGCCTCCTCGAACTGTGTTAAACTGATGCCGAAGCCCGGGAAGGAGGAGGGATGCCTGTCGCGGAGTCCTCGACACTGCCGTCCACCCAAGGGAGCGCCACTGCCATCCACCAGGGGAAGGGAGTAGACTGACCGCCCGGACGCGGTGAACGGCCGCCGTCTGCGAGGCGAGTGGGGACTGGACTCCCCGACCACCTGGAGCGATGGAGCCGCTGCCAGGGGCGGAGGAGAGCCCTGCCATCCCCCAGAAACGCGGAGGGGTCGAAGGAAGACCGCCGTCTGTGAGGGGAGGACGGAAGTGTCTCCCCGACCGCCTGGAGCGGTAGGGCTGCTGCCAGAGGCGGCGGAGTGTCCCCAATAGTCACTGAGAACGCAGAGGGGCGTTTTGACCGCCAGGGGTCGTGAGTCTGACTCCGGTCCGCCCGGGGAGAAGCGGCTGTCGTCCGCCTGAGAGGGTGGAGAAGTGATCGAGGACCATGCGACGGTGTAACGGAGAACCGGCAAGTAGGTTTTTTTTTTTTTCCAACTCTCTCCTCTCTCTCTCTCTCTCTCTCATTGTCGCTCTCCGTTGGTCTTTTCCCTCTCGTTTAAATTTTACAGTGTTTTTTTGGGAGGTCAGACACTGTTACAGGAAGTACCCCCATTTAAATGATTTCTGTTTCCCTCCCCTTGCCCCCTCCCTCATCCAGGTAGACAGGAATTTCATGCCGGCAGATTGGGCTTAAAGCATGCCCTTCCCCAGGGAAAGATGGAGGTGTACATCAGGCCAAGGGCTCCCCAGCGATTGAAAGCGTTTGTTATAAGACTGGTATGGGGTTAGATACTCTGCTCATGTACTTATTCTCGATAAAATGTTCCGATACCACGCATCCTAAAATTTATTCTGCAGTGCTGGGACATTTATTAATAGTTGTGAATTGCTTCAAGAAAAGTGATTCATCTCATTGCCATTTGAGGTTAAGGAAATAAGAAAGAGTGCTCAAAACACTTGTGCATCTCTCCCTGTACTGAGCTTGATTAGCTCGCACTTGTGTATCAACTAAATAAAGGGAGCGCAATCATTTTCAGGGGCCTGGGAAGCTCAGCGAGCAAAGACGCTGACTACCAATGCTGGAGTTGGAAGTTGAAATCCAGGTTGTGCTGAGTGAATCCAGCCAGTCTTCCTAAGCAACCAATTGGCTTACCTTTCTCGTGGTCACTATTTGGTGGTTCTCGGTCTCGGTGGGGCTCATGGAAAGTTGTGCGTGGATGAAATGGTGAATAGCATGAACCTCCACATATGTTTACTCTAGATTAACATGCTCATCAAGCCGCATTATAAGATGTACACCTTTTACTCCCAAAGAGAAAAAATTATAAACAAACAAACAAAGTTCTTATGATTTTTCCAAACCCCTAACCCAAACCTAAACCTACCCATAAAGTCTAACCCAAACTCTAAACCGAACCATGAACCAAAACCAAATATGATACAACAAGTCAGATATAACATGAGAGATGACTCAATGTAATGCCAGAATTTGACAAGATGCAGATCGACACACAAGCCCAGCCCTCTCATTGTACATGGTGAGTGCCAACAAAAGGAGGCCTTATTAATTTGTTATAGTTCTTGTGGAAATCTTATATACTCTGAATTACAATCAAACATTTGATATCATGAACCTCACAAATCCAGTGACTAGTTTTTCCTCAGAAGTGCTCATTGTAGCAGTATTGCAACTTGCAAACATACCTTGGTTTCCTGGTGGATGTACCTGTACACCCTAACAACTGTTAAAGTTTAGCACTTCAGAGATCCTTCTTAAAGGAGGTCATGACTGGGTTTCATTTTACTACATAAACCACACTACTGCATCTGCCATGTGCCAGGATTCAGTTAAAATCTTCCAACATGTTCAGCTGTGATCCAGAAAGATGAACAGCTCTACTGTAATAACAGTGACTTTATTACATCGATTGTTTACTCATAAACTTGAGAAAAGGCAAAAGCTTCAACATGACTCTCTACAGTATGTGTGTTTTGTAGGTTTTGTTTCACTTTTTTGTTGTTATTGTTCATCACATAATTCCCATACATCCATTTGTGTTATTCCATAGTTTTGAGGACTTTATTATTGCTATTTGTCACATTTTAGAATAATAGTAATACATGAGTAAATGAGTACACAAACTCAATTAAATGTTTTTTGATTGATTGTGCTTTTGTCACTTCGAAGATAAATACATTTAGAAACAGCTAAATGTTGTTCCATTGCAGTATTGCATTCTTTAGAATGAGGTGAAAGGAAGAACACAAACATTCAGAAAACCCCTAAATAAGGGTTTTACCTACAGCAGAAGTGATCATGAGTGTTTGTTTGAAGGAGGTCTCGTACCTTCTGTTGTATAGTGGAGTGTTTGGTCTCCATATCCTTCCTATCTTTCGCTGAGTCCATCACCAGTTGATCCAGCTGGAAGAGATACAACAATATAAATTGATACGGTGCACCCGTAAAGTATTCACAGCGCTTCACTTTTTCCATATTTTTTTAGGTTACAGCCTTATTCCAAAATGGATTAAATTAATTATTTTCCTCAAAATTCAACAAACAATACCCCATAATGACAACATGAAAGAAGGTTGTTTGAAATCTTTGCAAATTTACAAAACAAAAAAAACAATTCACATTTGCATAAGTATTCACAGCCTTTGCCATGACACTCAAAATTGAGCTCAGTTGCATCCTGTTTCCACTGATCATCCTTGAGATGTTTCTACAACTTGATTGGAGTCCACCTGTGGTAAATTCAGTTGTTGGACATGATATGGAAAGGCACACACCTGTCTATATAAGGTCCCACAGTTAACCGTGCATGTCAGAGCACAAACCAAGCCATGAAGTCCAAGGAATTGTCTGTAGACCTCCGAGACAGGATTGTATCATGCCACAGATCTGGGGAAGGGTACAGAAAAATGTCTGCTGCATTGAAGGTCCCATTGAGCACAGTGGCCTCCATCATCCATAAATGGAAGTTTGGAACCACCAGGACTCTTCCTAGAGCTGGCCGCCCGGCCAAACTGAGCGATCGGGGGAGAAGGGCCTTAGTCGGGGAGGTGACCAAGAACCTGATGGTCACTCTGACAGAGCTCCAGTGTTTCTCTGTTGAGAGAGGAGAAACTTCCAGAAGAACAACCATCTCTGCAGCACTCCACCAAACAGGCCTGTATGGCAGACAGAAACCACAGCCTGTCTGGAGTTGTCAAAAGTCACCTGAAGGACTCTCAGATAATGAGAAATAAAATAATCTGGTCTGATGAAACAAAGATTGAACTCTTAGGCCTGAATGGCAAGGGTCATGTCTGGAGGAAACCAGGCACCGCTCTTCACCTGGCCAATACCATCCCTACAGTGAAGCCCCCTACACAGGAGGGTGTGATGCACTGTGTGATGTGACATTCCTCCCGTAACATCATTAAAGTTTTCTGTGACTTGTGCCACAGTAGACCTTCTGTCAATTCAGACCAGATGAGATAGCCTTCATTGCCCTCACACATCGATGAGCATTGGGCGCCCCACACCCTGTCGCTGATTTGTGGTTTGTCCCTCCTCAGACCACTGTCGGTAGGTACTCACCACTACTTATTGGGAGCACCCCACAGACCTTGCGGTTTCAGAGATGCTCTGACCCAGTCGTCTAGCCATAACAATTTGGCCCTTGTCAAAGTCGCTCAGGTCTTTAATCCTGCCCATTTCTCCTGCATTCAACACGTTTACTACAAGAACTGATTGTTCACTTACCATCTAATCTACCCAGACTATGACATGTGGCCTTGTTAGGAGATAATCAATGTTATTCGCTTCACCTGTGAGTGTTCATAATGTTTTGGCTCATCAGTGTATATTAATTTGTTTAGCGTGTAACCATCTCTCATTACGGTATAAGTTTACTGTCAAAGAAACCATAAAGGAAACTTCTGCAAGTTACTTGCAATTTTAGGTTTCAACAAGGGAGGTGCAGAATGACTAATTTAACTGACGTTTAAATGAATATTTTGAAATCGACTATTCTAAAAAGAAACCCACCTTCATAAAACAGTACAAAAAAATAGTTTATGCGAGCAATTTAAAATACTTAATCTATTTCAAATTCCACTGAAAAAGGGCATTTATCTGCGACATGCTCGCATTGCATTATGACCATTTTACATTAAATATAGAACATGACACGCATTCACTGAATCAAGGTTGGCGGATATTTGTTGAAAATAATCAAATGAATAGTGCAGGACCAATAGAGCAACCCAGCATGTACTAAACGGAATGTAAATTAAAATTACTTATTAAAACAGTCAGTACATTGTTGAAATGAATTAATTAACAGGTAGGCTAAGCTAAATCTACAAGATAAAAAAATATGCGCTGAAAATTTGTTCGTATTTCACAATGTTTCGTTGTGCAGTACCATTGATCTAATATGACAGCTGTTCAGTAAAGAACGTTTACCAATAACAGTTGCGATGTAAAACAAAGTAGCTAAAAGTGAAACAGGTAGCTATAGGATAGAAAAAAATAATACTGTGATGTAATGTTCTCTAAATATGACGTGCACACAGAATAAAAGATAGCTTAACCTGCTTAAGTAGTCGGCACGTCTTTGAAATTAGCCTTCTTTATCAGTCTGAGTATAAAATGGCATACCTAGCCTAAAACAGTCATTTTCTTGCTCACAAGCATATCTTATTTGATGAGCAAAATTCATGTTATTTCTCCATTGTGCAGGCTTTTTCAAGCACAGGATAGCAGCCTCAGGTGACAATGTTGACATCACTCTCATGTGAGGCGGCTATCCTGTGCTTGAAATGGCCTGCACAATGGAAAAATAACATACAAGCAAGCACCGATTAAAAAAGACTCAAATGTGAAAACATCTATAGGGACTTTCAAAAGTTTGGAAATCCGCTTCCCGCACCACCACCGAAGTGATTTCATAACTACTTTGCTGAGTTTGCTTGTCTAGCAAGAGGACATTTTCCTGCGTGACGCGAGTGAGAGAGAGAAGAAGTATGCGCAGCCTGAGGTGAAATGAAACTTGCTATATGCTCCAGATATCCTCTTTCTAAAATAATATTTGTATTATTAAATCAATTTAAAAAAGATATCCTTAATGAAAAAGGTTTACAGTTTAATGGGGGAAATATTAACCGAACCGTTTAGTCGACTAGTCTCGCACATCTCTAGTTTCAACCACAGATGTCAATAGAAAGCCCAAAGTACTGTAGTGCAGCTTTAAACATACTAAATAATGAAATGAGGTCTTCCAGAAAGTCTTCATTCTAAAGTTAAAATGACAGCCACAAACAAAATCCTAGATTCCTCTTCTTCACTATAGATAGACTGCTGAACCCCTCACCTCAAATACCTTCTATTGGTTACACGTCTACTTGTTCAGAGTGCAACAGACTTTAACTTTCCTCCACATCGTGGTACAAGATCTTTTTTGAGGAAAAAACATGCTTTATTTTCTATTTGAAAAAGTTATTTCTTATTTGTTGACCAGGACATTTTCTTGACAAGTGAGAATCACTCTATTGGTTTTTTAACCCATCATATCCTCTGCCAGACAAAAATTGGACAGAAATGTAAAAGTAAAAGTTTTTTTTAATACTAACTGTAGGTTTAGAAGTTTATTCAAAACACTAACCCTAACCCTGCGTATGATTATTAATAATAGTGATGCTAATAAGATGTTTCTTTTTTTACAGGGGAAAGCAGTGAAGAGCAATGAACTTTACGTGCACTTCTATTTTCTCAAATACAGCAAGTAATCAACCCTGTATCCATCATGGATCAGCATTACACAATAGTTGGGTGAAGCGGTTTGTTTTGGTTTAGCAGGAAAAAGGCGGTCAGATTCACTGCTGATAAGGTCAGATGAGAAATGTTTTCCCCGTCAAAGTCACAACCAGACGTTTCCACTGCCTATAATAGCCTTCGGTTAATGACAGAGACTTAGCACCTGATAAAAACAGTGAGCATGAATAATTACTATTGCTCATATTTAAAGTTAGTGATCTGAACATCAGACTTCAGCGTGAAACTCGTCCTGTACGGTTTTTCTGCTACAAACATGAATGACACCTCAAATCATGTGGCTTGTTGACTTTTCTAAGGGATCTTACGATAAAGTTTGATGGGTGAAAACTTCCCATAGACTTACTGTACACTGAAGGAGGATCCCAAGCCATATCTATAGACCAAAATGTCATAGAGGCTTGGGTTGACCTGGGTAGCAAACACCCAGAACACCTCATTTACACCTTAGTAAACACCTAAAACATCCTAGTCACTGATTAGAAACGGACCAAAAACCACACAGAACACCTTAGCAACCACATTAAGAATGTGTCCAAAATGTTGACTGGTATTGTGTTATCAGTCCTTCATGAATATGTTTGCTCTTATCTTTAAGCAGTCCATGATGAAAACAATCACAAACCTGCGGACAGCTTCTCCAAACCTCACGACATAAGCGCTCCACTCTCTTGAGCTTCATGTTGTCAGACAGAGAGCTGAAAACAAATCCAGACAGCCCTGTGCTTTACAATCCACTGTGACTATGAACTTACAACTCTCTCATACTCAATTTAACTGCCACACAGGGAATACCCCTTAATCACTCAATTTAACTTCCTGTTTTCAGTGCAAGCCAAGTGTAAGTACTGACCAATTACACGTCTTGAAAACCCTCTAATTTCTGCCCACAGGAAACAAGGATTCACATGCCGGTCAGTCCTTGAGGGTGAAAATAAAATGCTGGAAGGTTTAGCACAGAAATCAAGCTTTTGCTTTTTCATACAGAGAACATTCCCCGTGATTCATCAGATGGACAGACAGATATAATTCGACAGACAGATATAATTCGACAGACAGACAGATAGATTGACATAAAGACAGTCAGAGAGATGGATTCATCAGAGGCGGATGGATTGATAGATGGATAAAATACTTACATACAGACAGCTAGATAGATGGATTCGACAGACCGATTTGATAGATAGACTTGACAGACAGATAGACAGATCATAGGTAAACAGATAGACAGACAGACAGATTTGCCAGGCGGATGGATGGATGGATGGAAAGACATACATACAGACAGCTAGATAGATGGATTCGACAGACCGATTTGATAGATAGACTTGACAGACAGATTCAAAAGAGTCATACAGACAGAAAGATACAGACATATAGACAGCTAGATAGTCAGAGAGACATATTGATAGATAGCGGGAAAGGCAGACAGACGGATTTGGCAGACAGCGAGAAAGACAGACAGACCAATTTGTCAGAGGCAGATAGATAAGATGCAGTAGATAGATAGACAGACAGACAGACCAAAAGACACAGACAGACAGCCATATTTGTCAGATAGACAGAGAGAAAGACAGACAATTTTGTCAGATGCAGATAGATAGACAGAAAGACAACAAAAAGGCAGATAGAAAGACAGACAAACTGATTCAAAAGTCAGACAGACAGAAAGATAGATTGACAGACAGATGGATAGACTGAAAGATTCACCAGACAGACAAATACACAGATATACTGATAGACAGACAGATAAAAAGACATACAAACTCGACAGACAGACAGACAGTGAGATGTAATGTACCTGTCCAGTGAGTGTTTTCATGAGGGGTTGTAGTTCACTGAACAGATCATAACCCTGATGGAAGAACGTCAGGTGGGCGTACATGAAGGACAGCATCTAGAGAGAGTAAAAACACTTACACAATCACCAGTCTCTTCTTTTAAGTCTTAACTATACATGATGGATGCAAAACATGACAGGAATGGTTTACCGATTTGAGGATTTCTGATCGTCTCTTGGACTGGAGCACATTAATCTGAAAAATAAAGAAATAAAAATCTCCTACTACAGAGAAACTTTTATTGCATCTGTAGGCTCATATCAACTATGGATGATTACATAATGATGGCCACTATCAAGCTTCCTAAAATCCTAAAAACTGGAAAGTCTTCATTCTGGAAATAAGCCGTTCTCTCTCTGTGCCACCAGGATGCGCACTGTACTGCATGCCAAGCTACTGTATGCCAAGTGCACTTAAAGAGTTAAATATGACTAGGTGGAGAGATTTATTTGAGTTTCCAGGCCATTACATGTAACTTTAAAATAAAGGTCAACCTACAGTAATAACGTTAGAAATCAATAAGTTAAAGCTGTTAGAGTGAACATGCTCTTGCTCATAGGAATAATTAAATCTAAGAGTGTACTAGTGTACACGGCCCAGGAAGTGAGAAGGGAGGTCATGTTTACTGTGTAACATGAATCGATCTTCAAGTGTTAATAGTTTATCCTTAATGTCGGTCTGCAAATCAATTTTCACTTTCTGTATTTTAGTTTGGCCTGTTATCGTACAAAGACTGCATGAGTAGGTTAACCATTAACAATGGATGTTTTTTAAACTGCAGCTCCATATTGTTAGTTAACATCAGGCCATGTTGAAGTGATCTTACCTGCAGTACGTAGTCCAGAACGACGTGTCTGAAGCACTTGCGTGTGGCATTGAGAATGTTGGTGGCCTCATCCACCTCATGCTGTTTGTTGCGAGGTGCTTGGGCATTTTTGGACAGAGCTGCTTCTTTCTCTTCGCTCACTTTGTCAAATTGTTTCTTAGCTTCTTTAAATTTCCGAAGGTCCCTGCGAAACACAGAGCAATAACATTCCATAAATATAAGGAAGACTTTGTTTATAAACTTTATGACAAACATGGAAAAATGTATTTATTTGTAGCGTCACACATGGCTTGGCAATATTAACAGTTAACAATGAATATTGCAAAAGCTGTCAAGATTTGTTTGTGATATTATTGTAATGACATTATTTACCAGTCAAAGTCTCATTCTACAGAGCCCCTTAAAGGACAGAGTGGGATTTTTATGAGCGGGAAGTTAAACTATACTATTTATATAGTAAAACCACAATAATCTGAAAATTATTACCATAGTTTTCGTTTTCCTATTATCACTATGGTTTCACTACGAATTCCAAGGTTATAAAGTGGTTACTGTTATAAAAGCATAATACATTTACTGTGAGGGAAGGCAAACTATTGCGAGGGAACGCAAACTATCACAAGGTAATTCAAAACATATTGGGAGGGAACGCAAAGTATTGTGAGGGAAAGCAAACCATCGCGAGGAAACGCAAACCATTGTGAGGGAACATTAACTACTGTGAGGAAACGCAAACTATCGCGAGGAAACGCAAACTATTGGGAGGGAACGTTAACTACTGTGAGGAAACGCAAATTATCACGAGGAAACTCAAACCATCACTAGGAAACGCAAAATATTGTGAGGGAACACTAACTATTGTGAGGGAACGTTAACTATCGTGAGGAAAAGCAAACCTTATTGCGAGGGAATGCAAACTATTGTGAGGGAACGCAAACTATCACGATGAAACGCAAACCTTATTGCGAGGGAATGCAAACTATTGTGAGGGAACGCAAACCATCGCTAGGAAACGCTAAATATGGTGAGGGAACGTTAAGCACTGAGAGGGAACGCTAACTATCGTGAGGAAACGCAAACTATCACGATGAAACGCAAACTATCACGATGAAACGCAAACCTTATTGCGAGGGAATGCAAACTATTGTGAGGAAACGCAAACTATTGTGAGGAAAAGCAAACCTTATTGCGACGGAATGCAAACTATTGTGAGGGAAGGCTAACTATAGTGAGGAAAAGCAAACCTTATTGCGACGGAATGCAAGCCAGCGTGAGGGAACGCAAACTATTGTGAGGGAACGCAAACTATTGTGAGGGAACGTTAACTACAGTGAGGAAAAGCAAACTATTGTGAGGGAACGCAAACTATTGTGAGGGAACGCAAACTATTGTGTGGGAACGCTAACTATTGTGAGGAAAAGCAAACCTTATTGCGACGGAATGCAAGCTATCGCGAGGGAACGCAAACTATTGTGAGGGAACGTTAACTACAGTGAGGAAACGCAAACTATTGTGAGGGAACGCAAACTATTGTGTGGGAACGCAAACTATTGTGAGGAAAAGCAAACCTTATTGCGACGGAATGCAAACTATTGTGAGGGAACGCTAACTATTGTGAGGAAAAGCAAACCTTATTGTGACGGAACGCAAGCTATTGCGAGGGAATGCAAACTATTGTGAGGAAAAGCAAAACCTTATTGCGACGGAATGCAAGCTAGCGCAAGGGAACGCAAACTATTGTGAGGGAACGCAAACTATTGTGAGGTAACGTTAACTACAGTGAGGGAACGCAAACTATTGTGAGGGAACACTAACTAATGTGAGGGAACGTTAACTACTGAGAGGGAACGCAAACTATTGTGAGGAAAAGCGAACCTTATTGCGACGGAATGCAAACTATTGTGAGGAAAAGCAAACCTTATTGCGACGGAATGCAAGCTAGCGCGAAGGAACGCAAACTATTGTGAGGGAACGTTAACTACAGTGAAGAAACGCAAACTATTGTGAGGGAACGCAAACTATTGTGTGGGAACGCAAACTATCGTGAGGAAAAGCAAACCTTATTGCGACAGAATGCAAACTATTGTGTGGGAACGCAAACTATCGTGAGGAAAAGCAAACCTTATTGTGACAGAATGCAAACTATTGTGAGGGAACACTAACCATTGTGAGGAAAAGCAAACCTTATTGCGACGGAATGCAAACTATTGTGAGGGAACGCTAACTATTGCGAGGGAATGCAAACTATTGTGAGGGAACGCTAACTATTGCAAGGGAATGCAAACTATTGTGAGGGAACGCTAACTATTGTGAGGGAGCGCAAAAGTTATTGCGAGGGATCATAAAATGATCTTCACCCAAGTCCTAATAATAGATAAACACAATCTGCTTAAAGTAATGAAAAATATTTGTAGTTTTCATGTCTTTATTGAACATGTTGTTTAACTATTAATTAATTATTCACAGTCCATGCTGGGAAAATATGTGAACCTCTGGGCTTCTGACTTCTAAAAAAGCTATATGGTGTTCCAGTCAAAGAGCTGAGATTGAAAGTGTGGATTTTAGAGTTTCCCTGCAGTATAAAAACAGTACAATCTGGGTACTGACAGCATCTGAACTTCTCAAGAAGCCTGTGAACAATGCCCTGATTAAAACAAATGTCAGAGGACCTTAGAAGAATAATTGCAGAGATGGTGGAAAAGGATACAAAACATTTCTAAATTACCTGGATGTTCACCAATCCACAGTACAAAAAATGATCTACAAATGAAGGAAATTCAGCACTGTTGCTAGTTTACTTAGAAGTGAGTGTCCTGCACAGTTCACCCCAAGAACACAATATGCAATGCTGAAGGGAGTGAAAAAGAACACAAAAGTAACAGCAAAAGATCTGCAGAAATATCTTGAACTTGCTTAAGTCTCATTTCATACTATAAGAAAAACACTAAGCAAGAATGGTGTTCATGGAAGGACAACACAGAGGAAACAACTGCTCTCCAAACAAAGCATTTCTGCACATCTCAAGTTTGCGAAAGACCACCTTGATGCTCCACAAAGCTTCTGGAATAATGTTCTGTGGGCAGATGGAACAAAACTGAACTTTTTGGCAGCACTATATTTAGAGGAATAAAGGCACTGCACGCCAAAACCTCATCCCAACTGTGAAGCATGGTGGAGGAAGTATCTTGGTTTGGAGCAGCTTTTCTACATCTGGGCCATTTTATTTATTTATTTATTTACTTACAGGGGCAATGCACATTAATAAATAAGACTGTAAATGTGCCAGAATTAGCCAAATGGCTATTTTTCATCTGTAGACCATTGACGGAATGTCAAAAAGTCACCCTAAAATACAAGGCATTTATATATTAATGCATTAAAAAACACACGCACAAACTACATTATCAAATAAAAATAAGAAAAAAAAAACAAATAAAAATAAATAAATACAAAAAAAAATAAATAAATACAAGCACATAATCGATTCCAAGCATAATAAATCATATTAAATACATTACATTAGTAACATATATTGTGCTATTTATGGGGTCATAGAGTTAGCGACAGGAGAATAAACAATTAACCAAGAACAATAGTTACAGACAAGCTAAAAATGAGAATAATATAGCTCTAATGTAGGCAGTGCTGAGTATTAATGAACCATTTTTTAAGATGAAACTGAAAAGAACTGTATGTATCCAGTCCTCTAATTGTTGATGGGATGGAGTTCCATTCCCGGGCAGCTTTAACAGAAAATACAGACTGACTAAATTTATACTTTGAGGGGAATAATACAGTCCCTTCTAGCCCCACCCCTTGTGGACCAATGGGCAGTTGTTCTTATGTTAACATATTGTTTTAACGGGGAGGCCAAGTTATGTATAGTCTTGAACATAAGACATATATTTGATCATGTTATCCCAACTAAGAAGATTATATTTTTTAGTGATTGTTTATACAGAGACTTTTAGCGTAGTTATACTAGCTTGTGACCAAGTTGTTAAACAATAAGTAATATGAGAAATAACCATAGAGTGCACATACATCACAGCGGCCTCTGTAGACATACAATCTCGAATAAATCTAAAATTTGCGAGACTAAAGTTTGACCCAATTACAGACCTTTTTAACCTGAGCTTTGAAAGAAAGTCTTGAATCAATCAAAACTCCAAGGTACTTATATTCAGATACAACTTGTAGCCTCTTCCCTGTCACAAAAACATCTGGGACTACCCTTGAACTATTTGTTTTGGTAAAAAAAATACAAACTGTTTTAGAGGTATTTAATTGTAAACAGCATTGTTCTAACCAAGCTGTTACATGAACCATGGATTTTGTAAATTCATTAGCAACTTGTGACACACTGCTCCCATGTATATAAATAACAGTGTCGTCCGCATACGGATGTTAGTGTCGGGACAAACAGATGGAAGATCATTAATATACAAAGTAAATAGCAATGGACCCAAAATAGATCCTCGGGGAACACCTGTGGATATATATATAAGGCTGTTGATATAATTCAGTACTTGAACATACTGTATTCGACCTGACAAATATGATTCTATCCATCTCAAGGTCTCTGGAGAAAAATTAAAAGCTAATAATTTAGACATAAGAATTCTATGGTTAACAGTATCAAAAGCCTTCTTAAGGTCAAGAAACACAGCTCCAACAACCCCACATTTATCCAATAGACTTAGCAATTTGCCATCTCTGTTGAGTAGTTTGCTCTGAATCTAAATTGCATTGGATGCATGGCAAATGAACAAGTATTCAAATGATCAGTAATTTGCACAGCTATCAATTTCTCTGCAACCTCTGACACTATAGGTAAAAGACTAATAGGCCTATAATAACTGGCACAATGATCTCCACTTTTGAATACAGGTACAACAACAGATGACTTCCAAGCACATGGAAATGTCCCCTGAAGAATTGAGAGGTTGATCATTTTAGTGATGGGATAAATTAGTGACACACTAAGCTCTTTAAGCATTACTACATCCATACCATTTTAAGCTTTAAGCATTACTACATCCATACGGAGTGGTGGTGGCGTAGTGGCTAAAGCACAGGGCTGTTAATCAGAAGGTCGGTGGTTCAAACCACACGGCCACCACCATTGGGCCCTTGAGCAAGGCACTTAACTCCAGGTTGCTCCAGGGGGATTGTCCCTGTAATAATTGCACTGTAAGTCGCTTTGGATAAAAGCGTCTGCCAAATGCATAAATGTAAATGTAAATACCAAATATATCCTTTGCTCTAGATGGTCAAAGAGATGTAATTGATATTATGACATCTAATTCAGTGACGGCCTTTAGAGTAAAGGCTTGTTCAACTGTATTAACTGTACAAACATCTGTATTCTCAGGGGAAAAACATTGTGCAATTGAGACTACAGAATCAATAAAGTAATTATTAAGTGCTTCGGCCATTTCAACTGGATTATTTCTCAACTTCCCATTTACTTTCAATTCAAGTAATGTTCTATCTTTTTTTTATGTCCTTTTAATTTATGTAACTGGTTCCAGATTATTTTAGGATTACCTCTTGCGTTTTCAATTATCTTCAGGGAATAATGTGCTTTACCAGTTTGTTCCTTAACACAACAAAATGTTGTCTATCGTGACTTAACTTGGATCTATTTGCCGTTCTTTCATCAGTTTTAAAATATCTGAATTTATCCAAGGGACAGTATGGTTTTTATTTTTGTGACTAAATGTACAACTAAAATCTTTAATATTGCTCTCTAATGTTTTGGAGAATATTTGACTATCTTCCTCCTGATCAGTTCCCATTAATGAACCACCCCATTTGATTCTATTAACAGCACTTTTAAAGTCATCTAGTTTATGTTTTGGGATGCCGGAAGAATTTTATTTCCTAACCAATGAATTAAATCTCTTATCAGATAATTTTCTGGCCACTAAAATCAAATTGTGGTCAGAGAGACCTGTTAACATATTAAAAGATTTTAAAATTCTCTCAGCTCGGTTACTAAATATTAAATCAATTTGAGTCCTTGTTGAATTACTTATTCTTGTAGGACCATTAATCAGTTGCTTCAGATCAAAATGATCAGTTATTTGTTCAAGATTCTAACTATTTTGTCATCCCAATTAATATTTAAATCTCCCATAATAACAATCTCTTTGTTAAAATCACATTGTTTTAGTAATTGCTTCAGTGTGCTTAATTGTCATGAATATAATCTCACAATACAAAATAATCTTTATGGTCCTAAACAACATTTATTGTATTTTATACAATGCAAATATCGATTCCTGGTCATTGTGAAATACTACTAGTGTAATGCAGTTATAGAAATCAATAATTATGTTTTTTACAAATACAAATTCTATTTCTTATAACAAAGTGTATTCCCCATGAGTAATGATGTCATTTTTAACATCAATAATTCATGTTTTTACTAATCCAAATCTAATTACTGATATCAAGAATAAGCATTTCACAAGTGAAAATGTAATTGCAGATCCCTATAATTCACATCCTGCATGTCATTAAATTTTAAACTGGCTTGCCATACCAAGTGGTACTTTATCTCAGGTCCACACCTTTATAAAAGATCCAGATGTCAATGTGCAGACAAACTGTTTCAGTAATTTGTCAAGGTAAATGTCTATTTTCAATAATTCAGATGTTGTTCGGATACTCACTCTCGCACAAACGTCAGCAGTTGTGATTTGATTGATCTCTGTGCATGGTCGAACAAAATCTGCAAAACAAAACAAATGGTGAAATCTCAAGCAACTGCTACTGTCACTAAATATATATATATTTATTTTATTCTTTTTTATCACATTTCTGTAGCTACTGCACTTTGATATGAAGTGTGAAAAGGTTTTGGAGTGTTTGTAACGTTAAAGGCCAGTGAAATCAGATAGCTGTAGTGTGTTATGGATGAAATAATCCAAACGCATCTGTGCAGAAAAGATCATGTACTTTGTGTGGACTTTAACCACAAGTTAGTTGATCTTATCACAGACTTAAACACGGACTCAGAGTCCCAGTATAAAACTGCTACAGGCAACAGCAGGGACACCAGCAGCACTGTTGAGCCATGGGGATTATAGAATGACGTGATTTTCAAGTGATTTATATAGATATGCAGTTAGAGAAAATTCATCAAAACATTGAAATGTCTGTAAACCCACCAGTATCCAGAATTCCAAGTTAAGTAAGGAATAACTGACAACAGTTGAATTAGGCCTATACAGAGGTGGTAATGTGACCTTAAGTGTGCAAGTCAAGTCAAGTGGTTTTTATTGTCGTTTCAACCATATACAGTTAGTTCAGTACACAGTGAAACGAGACAACGTCCTCCAGGACCATGATGCTACATAAACATATTATAAAAACATAGGACAAACACAGAACCACATGAGACTACAAAGACTAAATAACATACATATACCTATATACCTATATAAAGTGCACGACCAAACGTGTGCAAAAAGTACGGGACAGTACAATAAATTACTAATAATGAACAGGACAATAGGCACAGTGAGAGACAGTGCAGCGCCGACCAGTACACAGTAGTGCAAAAAGATGACAGATTCTAAAAATGTCAAACGTAAACATAACATACTATGAGATAGTGTTCTATGCACATAGCAGTTATTGAAGTAGCAGACAGTTATAAAGTGACAATAATTAAAGTACAACTCAGGACACCTGTGTGTGTGTGTGTGTGTGTGTCTGTGTGTCAGTCCAGTCTCTGAGTATTGAGGAGTCTGATGGCTTGGGGGAAGAAGCTGTTAAACAGTCAGGCCGTGAGGGCCCGAATGCTTCGGTACCTCTTGCCAGATGGCAGGAGGGTAAAGAGTTTGTGTGAGGGGTGTGTGGGGTCCTCCACAATGCAGGTTGCTTTGCGGATAGTGTTTTTTGTAAATGTCTTTGATGGAGGGAAGAGAGACCCCGATGATCTTCTCAGCTGTCCTCACGATCCTCTGCAGGGCTCTGCGGTCCGAAACGGTGCAAGTCCCAAACCAGGCTGTGTTGCAGCTGCTCAGGATGCTCTCAATAGCCCCTCTATAGAATGTAGTGAGTATGGGGGGGTGGGAGATGTGCTTTCCTCAGCCTTCAAAGAAAGTAGAGACGCTGCTGGGCTTTCTTGGTAATAGAGCTGGTGTTGAGGGACCAGGTGAGGTTCTCCGCCAGGCTCTACACCAGTCCGTTAGCCGCTGCACCTCCTCTCTGTATGCTGACTCGTCGTTCTTGCTGATGAGACCCACCACGGTCGTGTCATCGGCGAACTTAATGATGTGATTCGAGCTGTGCATTGCTGCACAATCGTGAGTCAGCAGAGTGAACAGCAGTGCACTGAGCACACAGCCCTGGGGGGCCCCAGTGCTCAGTGTGGGGGTGGTGGAGATGCTGTTCCCAATCCGGACTGACTGAGGTCTCCCAGTCAGTAACTCCAGGATCCAGTTGCAGAGGGAGGTGTCCAGGCCCAGCAGATTCAGCTTTCCAATCAGGTGCTGAGGAATTATCGAGTTGAATACTGAGCTGAAATCTATGAACAGCATGCAAACGTATGAGTCCTTTTTGTCTAGGTGGGTGAAGGCCAGATGGAGGGTGGTGCATTAATATAGAAAATATCAAATAATTCCACTTGTACCATGGTTACCACATTGTGCTTTTGTGTGTTGCGTGCATTTATTTCAAGGCTGTAAATCAATTCAAATTTGTAATAAAATTAATTACATGATATGTCGATTGATTAAAAAATTAAATGATTTAAATTGCAATTAATCAGTAATTTGCTAAAGATTTTTGAGGAATAATTTTTTTCCCATTTACAGCGGACTTACCCCACACTGTTTAATATATAATAATTTAAATAATGATAAATATAATTATTCATATATTCAAATACATTACATTATTGTGGCAGACGTGTAAATTATTTCAAACAAAACAAAAAGTGGCTTTAGAAGTCAACATAATATCCAGTATATGTTATTCAGCTCAAAATAAAAAAGTTTGGTTAAGCAAAGTGCATTGCATCACTAAATTATTGTGTTATATTGAAAGCCCTTGCTTATTTCAATACATATTTTTAGGTTTCTGTCCCTAAAATGTAATTCATGTTCAGAACTACTTCTTTAACCCTCTGGGGTCGACGGACGCGCTGGCGTGAGCTTTCAGCAGTCTCTGTGTTCACGAGCATATTTCAGAAACGCGTCACAAAAATGAACTGAAACTCTGCGAATACTTATCACACACACACATGAAACATATGTCTAAAGAAAGCTTAAAATGTCTACTTTTAAATAAAACAATTCAAATTTAGAACAAATATTCTCCTGCAGTGTAACCTGTATGAAACAAAGTGATGTACAGTTTCTCCAGGCTCAGCTAATTATCTGTAATGTAATCACACCCACCAGCAGAGCGCGCCATTCATACGCTAATGTGCTGAGACGATCAATGAAAATGGTGCTCGCCCCCGACGGTGAGATTTAATGTAAACACAAATCATTCACTTTTCTGCAGCTTTGTAACGATACACAGGCGAGGAAACTCCTGGATAGGAAGGAAGAGTTAACATTTTCCTCAGAATTAGAGCGGGACTCCGATGAACATTTCGAGGATACAATTTCAGACGAGTAAGTCATTGCGTTTTCATTAGTTGACATGCTATTGTCAACTAATGAAACTGTTTCCAGACTTGCCAGCCAGGATTCAGAGTATTGAAATTTGAATAATAATCCTAATAAGCAAGTTTTAGTTACATTTAAATGCTGTTTTCAGCTAAAGCAGGTATTTAAATTGTATGATGTATGATATAAATATGATATGTAATATGATATAAAAATAATATGAATGTTTAGATTATATTTTAACTAGTGTTTATGCTGCCTCATTATCATCAACAAAGGTTAAATTAACTTTAAATATGCCCATATTTACACAAGTGAAAAATTTCCATCTTATAATGATTTCTGAAGGATCATGTGACACTGAAGACTGAAGTAATGATGATGAAAATTCAGCTTTGATCACTAATTGCATTTTACAATATATTTTAATAGAAAACGGTTCTTTTAAATTGTAAAAATGGTTCACAATATCAGTGTTTTTACTGTATTTTGGATCAAATAAATGCAGCCTTGGTGAGCAGAAGAGACTTCTTTTAAAAGGTATTGTAGGTCTAAATTTAAGTCTTTATGTAAAGAAAATGTATAGTCAGATTACTTATTTTAATCATTAAGTCTCCTCACATTAATTCACTTTCTGTCACATTCCTCATTGATAGGCCCAGGGGATGGGTCTTTTGTCTCTTCAGGTGTGAATCACAATCCATATTTATGATCGCTCACACCTCCTCGCATATGACCTTTCAACACTAAAATTGTCAATTACTATATTGTTTTGTATGAATGAGTGATCAGCATGGTTTTCACATCATTTTGTAGCAAAAAATCTAGGCTACAAGATCCAGTTCTCAAAAGTCTTGTGGAAAAATGTTTAGTATGTGTTATATGGCCATATTTCAATGACTTAACATTTTAGTTTTTTCAAAAACCATGCATAAACGTTATTTTCTCAAACATACAAACATGTACACACATGTACACACATGTTGCTCACATATTATTGTAGCCCAGTTTGTGCTGAATACAGTGTCATCAGACTTTAGCCATTAATATGTTTTTAAGCAACTGAAAAAAAGCACAAATGTCAAGGCATGTCAAAACTTCTCCAGGGCCCAAAACACCCTCAGACCCCAGAGGGTTAAACCAACCATTCTAAGCAACAATCTGTTTTAGAAACATCCAATCACCATTACCAGTATGAAAGTGACACTATCAATTATAAACGTATATATATACACACCAATCAGCCACAACATTTAAACCACCTCCCTAAAATTGTGTAGGTCCCCCTCATGCTGCCAGAACAGCACCAACCTGCACTGGTGCCAGATGAGCTGGTTTGAGTATTTCTGGGATTTTCACACACAACAGTCTCTAGAATTTACTCCGTACGGTGCCAAAAATAAAAAACATCCAGCGAGGGGCAGTTATCTGAATGGAAACACTTGTTGATGAGAGAGGTCAACAGAGAATGGCCAGACCGGTTTGATCTGACAGAAAGTTTATGGTAACTCAGATAACCGCTCTGTACACTTGTGGTGAGAAGAATAGTATCTCAGAATGTTTAGGTGGCACAAGGGGGACCTACACAATATTAGGCAGGTAGTTTTAATGTTGTGGCCGATCGGTGTATAACTAATGGACCATAAATAACTTACCACAATCTAACTATAATGGCTATAGACTCCTGACGTTAGAGGACAGTTGTTGTTTATGCTGCAAAAAATAATTGTAATTTTTCTTGAAGTCATCATTCTCATATTAACTTATTTAAAAATACACACAAACCTAACAACAGAACAAAAAACTAAAAAAGAAGTAACATACAACACGCCAACATTTCACACCAACACAGCGAAAGCTATGAGCACTTTGGGGCAAATTTCCTTACTGTGTGGTAGTTGATCATCTCTTGAAGACTCTCAGCAAACTTGGTAAGACTGGACTGTGAAGAAATAAGAGACATTTACACAAACATTCAAGACAATAAAACAACAATTATATGAATGTTAGATTTCTCTGTTTTACACAAAATGAAGGCGAATCTCAAAAAAACATATACAGGACAAATTCCATCCAAAATCATAAAAAGAAAAACAAGAAATGTTGCATTGTTACATTACTTTAATGGCAATTTCAAACTTTCCATAACCACACATACATACATATACATATACATATATATATATATATATATATATATATATATATATATATATATATATATATATATATACACACACACACACACACCGATCAGCCACAACATTAAAACCACTGACAGGTAACGTGAATAACATCGATTATCTCATTACAATGGCACCTGTGGGATATATTAGGCAGCAAGTGAATGGTCAGTTCTTGAATTTCATATGTTGGAAGCAGGAAAAATGGGCAAGCGTATGGATCTGAGCGACTCTGACAAGGGCCAAATTGTGATGGCTAGACGACTGGGTCAGTGTCTGCAGTGGTTAGTACCACCCAAAATTGGTCCAAGGAAGGACAACCGGTAAACCGGCGACAGGGTCATGGGCACCCAAGTGATGCGCGTGGGGAGCGAAGGCTAGCCCATCTGGTCCAGTCCCACAGAAGAACTACTGTAGCAAACACTGCTGATAAACTTAATGCTGGCCATGATAGAAAGGTGTCAGAACACACAGTGCATCACAGCTTGCTGCGAATGGGGCTGCGTAGCCGCAGACCAGTCAGAGTGACCTTGCTGACACCTATCCTCCACTGAACTTGGGGGAGAAATGTGCTTGACCCTAAACAAAATAATGTCACAATGCAAAAAAAAAAGATCCTAAAAACTGGATTAATTTCCTTTAATGGAAAATATAACTTAATTACTGTAATGCCTCTGAACATATTAATAATTCTTTAGTTCTTCAGTTTTTCCTATTATTTTTAGTGGTGATTGTCAATAGATTCATAAACTAAAGTCTGATACTACCATGATGTGTAAATAATTTAAGTCATAAATAACAGACCTGATATTTTGAGGAAAATGTCCTTATTTGTCATAGAAATACAGGCACAATGCAAATGTTAATGGTTCAAAAATGCTTTGTTTCAAATTAGCATTATAAGCCAAATATAATTTCTTATTTCTGGAGGATGAATACGGCTTGTACACGCTCTTGAAAGATATTGTGTCTGTTGTGTATACCTGTGCCAGTTGCATACAAGGAAAAACACCGGCATATTTCATGGTACATTGGTATGTTAACAATGGATATTTGAAAGATGCAGGAAAGTAAATATGCAAAGACAAGGAATGTCGGTTTGAGGCCAGCATTTGTGTGTGAACAAACCAAATGGCCTATCAAAAGATCACTAAATAAACAGCAGTCTTCAAATTGGCACCATCATACTGAACATTTTAAAATATATCAAAAATATACTGATGATATATGAGAATATTCTTAACTCTACAAGATCTCACGCCTTTGAAGACAATTCCAATGGGGCTTTTCCACTACACGGTACAAACTCAACTTGTCTCTGCTCGCTTTTTGGAGGTTTTCCACTGTGGATAGTACCTGGTACCTGATCATTTTATTTAGTATCACCTCAGCCGAGGTTCCAAGCGAGCTGAGCAGATACTAAATGTGACGTCAAAACCCTGCAGATCACTGATTGGTCAGAGAGAATCGTCACTAACGGATTCAAAGGATTTTCGACACGGGACATCAACCCGCTTTATGCTGATAGAAGTTTTAAAGTTAGCAACAGCGATAGCAGTAACATTTGTTCACGTGACTTTGTAAAAAGAAATGGCAGTGCTCAAAACCACGGTGTGGTCAATAAATGAGGTGCAGATGTTCCTCTCATTAGCGATGAACGAAACGAAAAAGTCTTTCAGGAAGTGTCTCACAAGTGACTGCTGAGACACGGCTACCACCGTACCTACCAACAGTGTAGGGAAAAGTAAAAAAAAACTTAAGTGACTACAGAACCATCAAGGAAAAGTGGAAGTGGTTTGACCAAATGGATGCTATCTAAACTGACAAGCAATGGGAGGGAGAGTGCCCTGGACTCGGCCACGTCGTTGTTGGGAGTCCACGATGGAGGATGGTACGTTAACTCTATACTCTGCTTGAAAGCTTCACTTTATTTAGTTGACCAGCTACTGGAAGCTTGCTTCTAAAACAACCAGGTCAATTTAACTGTTACACTTGTGTAAAATCACCGTGCAACAACTGCTTTATGCAGCACAATGAGCTAGTAGCTAACAGCTAGCGGTCAAGTTATTGTTTATTGTTTTGTGTCGTGTTTAAGATGATGTCACGCCAGTAGAGGCGGTGCAACTATAACAATCAGCCTATAATCCCACCCTCGTTGAGGCGGCACTAAACAGCAGTGGAAAAGCAAGCTCAGAAAAGTAAAGCGAGTAGAGTCGAGTTGAACCGTAACGTGCAGTGGAAAAGTGCCACAACATACCAAACGACTATGCTATTCTTAACTGACTGGTTATAATGTGTTCATCTTTACTCACCTCGATGACATCATCTTTGGCAGACTGCTGAGCTAACTCTTGAATCCCGTTCACAAACTGTTTGTTTGCAGTGTTGTACGCCTTTCCAGCATCAATCATTCCAATGCACAACTTCACCAGCTAAACACAGAAGAGAATTACAAAAATATAATTACTACCTATATTTTTACATTTTCTGAAGATGTGAGTAGTGTTTGGCAAGGCAAAACTTAGGTTAGGTGTTTTTACACCATATTTACAAGATAATCCAAGATACTTCAAAGAATACCATGATCCTTGGTATTCTGCAACTTGGTAGTACTTTCTAGATCCATATTTATTGACCACCTGATCTGACCTGCACTGATCAATTTGTTCAATTATGACAGGTATAATGCAGTGTACAGTCATAGTTTGTGTTGATTTCTAAGAAAAACTGCAGTGTACATTTAGAGTTCCTCCTAAGACTTCATATCCTTCCTCTGAGAGTGAGAGAGAGAGAGAGAGAGGGAAGTGCGAGTCACTCGGCCAAACAACGCTGGGTGGGTCTGCAATCTGACCCAACAATGAGCTGCTCCCTCCTTCTCTCTCCTTTGCTCCCCGCTCCTGTTTATTTAGCAGTTAGTGGTGTATAGAACAGCAGGAAAGAGGCTCTTGTATCAAATGAGATGAGTGTGATGGATTTTGCAGTTGGATGGATACTCCTATATTCAGGTCAAAACAATTGATAAAACAATAATATCGGCCAGGCCGATATTTGGCCAACTGTGCTTGCTTGACAGATTAATAGAAATGTTCCCCTTCGGCCAGTTACGAAATCTATACACAGTCATGTTGATGTTTTTGGTGAATTGAGCAAGTCTTGTATTAAACAAGCATTCATTTCATTTCCACAATTTAATGTACGTTTAAAATTGTACTACAAATATTTTTTATATATGTATATAATATTGAATATATAAACATCATTTTTTACTTCTACCCCAACTTGATTCTCATTGACTGGATGCACAGGTAGCCACATAGCTTTAATAATTTTTAATCAGCATTCTATATTAATGTGCCTAGTCTAATGTCCTCCTTAAAAAGACATTGCAAGAGATTTATGCCTCTGCTCAAACTACCTATGGATGTCAAAATAGTGTAGCAAGTCTATTGAATGTCAACAGTATGATTTGGCATTCAGCCATGTTTTGCACCAAGGAGAGAGAAGGAAACCTGGACCTATCAAAGGTGTCTTTTGTTGTCCAAGAGACAAGGTTGAGCTAAGTTAGTGATCCTGACGCATAATATAGAAACAAAAAATTATAAGAATCCCTCTGTGTCAAACAAGGAAAATCATCTAATATTGCTGTGCTGCTCAGTGTGTGCCGCAAACACCCACTAGAGAGCGCCGCTTGCTCACACATCGCTGTCTGAAGCTCTTAATACAGACTAGGCTATATTTTCAAATGCAGCCTTTCACGGTTTACTAATCACGCAAGAACAAAACAAGATTTTTATCATAATTCAATCAATTGTGCAGCCTTAATGGATACCATACCTATACCTTAGGGGTCAACGTCTGCAGGTTTCAAAGCCCGCTTTTTCCACATTAATGTGAATATGACAAATTATAAATGCAGCAGCACGTCTGGTCTTTAACGAACCTAAGAGAGCACATGTTACACCACTTTTTGTCTCTCTCCACTGGCTGCCGGTTCATGCACGTACTAAATTCAAGGCCCTGATGCTGGTATACAAAACAGTCACTGGGTCTGCTCCAGCATACCTAAAAACATTTATGCAGAGCTACGTTCCCACCAGAAGCCTGCGGTCGGCTAAGGAACGTCGCCTTGTCGTACCAAAACAAAAAGGCACCAAAACACTTTCCCGGACTTTCAGTTTCATCATACCACGGTGGTGGAATGATCTTCCAAACTCAATCCGGGAAGCTAACTCACTCTCTATCTTAAAAAAACGGCTAAAAACACATCTTTTCCAAAAGCACTTAACCGGTCACTTAAAAAAAAAAAAAAAAAAAAAAAATATTTACATTTCTTGTTGCACTTAAATCTGTTTTGTATACTATTCTGATGATAGTGAAACTTTGTAATATGGCACTTTTTGTACCACTGTCTCCATAAGATGATTCGCTGATGTTTTTCCTCTTTTGTAAGTCGCTTTGGATAAAAGTGTCTGCCAAATGAATAAATGTAAATGTATAAAAATTAAATGCATGTTCCTGGAGAGCCAACACCTCTACAATCTGTGTGGCCATTTCACTCTCTGGCCAAAAAAAGTCACCGTTTGAGCAGATACTTCAGAGCCTATGATTGGATAATGATTGCAGTGTTTTAATATGTTTTAGCTGGCAACAATTCTTTTAACCCTAACTCATGCAGTGTGTAGCTTCTCATTTCTTAAGCAACCATGTCTAAAGATGTATTCCATGTTCGTGGAAAAGAAGTTACTGTGTTTGCAAAGGGGCAAATTATTGGCCTAAGGAGATTGCTGAAATCACTGGAATTGGGTTAAGAACGGTCCAATGCATTATTAATACCTGAAAGGATACTGGTGAATCAGCTTCACGGAAAAAATGTGGTCAGAAACAAATCTTGAACAATCGTGATCAGAGATTACTAAAACGCTTGAAGTCACATCGTCAAAAATCGACAGTAGAACTCACAGCTATGTTTAATAGTGAAAGTAAGAGCATTTCCACATACACAATGTGACGAGAACAACAGGATTGGGACTAAACAGCTGTTAGTGATGCAATTGGAAAAAACAACTTCAATTGGCTAGGGGGCATAAAGATTGGACTGTGGAGCAATGGAAAAGGTCATGTGGTCTGATGAGTCCAGATATACCCTATTCTAAAGTGATGGGTGCATCAGTCTAAGAAGGGAAGGGCATGAAGTGATGCACCTGTCATGCATAGTGCCCACTGTTCAAGCCTCTGGAAGCAGTGTTATGATCTGTTTTGATTCAGTTGGTCAGGTCTAGGCTCAGCAACGTTATGCGGCAATAAAATGAAGTCAGCTGACTACCTGAATGATCAGGTTCTCCAATGCTTAAGAGTATGGGCAGGATGACAATGCCAAGATTCATGAGGAATCCTTGTCACATATGAATTGGCTACCACAGAGTCCTGATCTTAACCCCACTGAAAGTTTTTGGGATGTGCTGGAGAAGACTTTACGGACTGGTTCGACTCTCCCATCATCAATACAAGATCTTGGCCAAAAATGTACGCTACTCTGGACGGAAATAAATGTTGTGGCATTTCATAAGGTTCTCAAACCAATGCCACGACGAATGCGCTCCGTTATCAAATCTATGCAACTTTTTTTTTTTGGCCAGGCATTTTATTATCTCTGGAGTTTTTACAGATTGTGTGGTCTATAAAAAAAAAATATTTTTTCATGTTACTTTATATGTGTGTCGAATTTAAAACAAGCAGAACTTAAGACTTATTGGCCCTTAGATAAAGTTAATTGTTATTTATATTTTTTCTAGTTGAAATATGTGCTGCAAAAATCAGTGACACCTTTAACTTTTAAAGCTGAAATGTGTAACTTTTTCTGTTAAAATACTTTCTCTTCAAGCTTAATATGCAGAGTAATATACAAATTTAAGTAAGTAAGCCATTCATATGATAATTTTCTCGAAACCTTTAAACACTGTTTCTGTGCCGCTATAACAATTCCTCTGTTTGTTTTGGGTGACCAATCCAGCCCGACACAACAACATTGGCTTAACCAGCAGAGTGAGTTTAGGGCGGGTATTACACACTTCATCTTTAAAAGCTGTCACCATGTGACCATGATAAAGCATTGATAGGTGTGAATTTAACTATTTGAATGCACTCCATTTATGCTGATGGAAAATGCATTTCTAGTGTGGATGAGAAATGTGAACATAGTGACAACAATGAACTTTCAAATGAAAATGCTAGTGTTGACTTGGCCTTGGCTTTGTTTGCCCTTTTCATTCACACTAGAACGGCATTTTCGAAATGTTATGTTTCCAGTCCAGGAAAACGTCATTCTATTGTGGATGACAGGCGTAAATATGCCATAATCAATACGTTTTCAAATGTAAACATATTAGTGTGGCCTAAGGCTATGTTGAATTTTACGCCAATCCATACAAGAATGGCATTTACGAAATGCTCCATTTCTGGTGGAGTCAAATCAACGTGTCATAGTGTGGATGAAAGGTGTAGGCTAAACTTAGCAAAATCAATGCATTGTCAAACAAACACATATTAGTGTAGACATGGCTTAAAGCTAAGTTTACGCCTCTCATCCACACGAGAAATGCATTTTTCTCCATTGATAATGGAGCGTTTCGAAAACTCTCCATCACTGCATAATTTAAAAAACAATGACGTTAGAAAACTGAAAACGGAGTTTCAAACAAAAATCTATTAGTGTGTGTTTCTGCCATTCGTACACACTAGAAAGTGAAAGTCATTTTCAAAATGCTTTGCTAAGCTTTATGTTGGATGAAAACAGTGTTAAAGTGTGGATGAAAGGTGCACTTTCAAACAAAAACGTAGTAGTTTGGACGTGGCCCAAGGCTACAGGTGCATCCGAAACGGCAGACTTCTGCACTATTCTACGCCATTTTGTAGTGTAAGTAGTGCGAGTATGAAAATGAAAAAAAGAAAGTGTACTATTAGAACCAGTGTACTATGATTACCCAGATGCTGTACTTCTTCAACCATCAAAATGGAGTGTGGAATGTTGGACACTTTGTGCACTCAGCACTTGCGACTTGCAATATGTAGTGGAAAGGGGTAGAGTTACCTGGCTGTGATGCTGGTCTGACAAAACAATTGTAAATAATATAGAATGTGGAAACTCGCAAAACTTCCGTGAGGACAGCACATAACAATTGTGAGAGGAATGCTTTTCCATCAGTGCATGCTGTGTGAATATAAGGGCTGTCTCTATTGACTATTTTAATTTAATTAAAATAGATTAATCTGACGTTAAATTGAATTTTGATTGCACTCTACGATTGTGCAAACAATATCTTAAGCCAACAGACACCCAAAGCAGGTTTGCCCTCTCAACTAGTTCAACGTGATCTACCCATTAGAACTCAAGTATAGAATTTAGCTGAAAACTCAAATATAGAAAATAAAAAAATATATATATTTTTCGGAACACTGTCTGCCCACCAGTCTCATTCATTGAGGATGAGTTATATTCAGGGATAGATTGGTAATCTAGCATACCTGGCATTTTCCCAGTGGGCCGACACACTTTGGGGTCGATCAGGGGCGTACTGGGCATCGGGAGAATCGTTCAGTATAGTAAACTAAATCTGTATGCCCTTTATAATTTCTGTTTCTTAAAAAATAACATATGAATAAAATACAGGAAATTTCATTTTCCAATTAATCAGTTAATCGAATAAATAATCAAAGATTAATCGATTATCAAAATAATCGTTAGTTGCAGCCGGACTCGATTATGGCATAAGCCCCTCTTTAAAGGAGACGTATTATGCCCCTTTTTACAAGATGTAATATAAGTCTCATGTGTCTCCAGAATGTGTCTGTGAAGTTTCAGCTCAAAATACTCCACAGATCATTTATTATACCATGTTGTAAATGCCTCTTTTTGGGTGGAATCAAGAACACGCTGATTTTGTGTGTCTCTTTAAATGCAAATGAGCTGCTGCTCCCCGCCCCCTTTCCGGAGGAGGCCTGTGCCTTTACAGCTCCTGCTTTGGTTACTACAGCAGCAACAAATCAGAACGAATATGACTGACAGCGTAAATACCGGAGTTCAGCCATATATATATATATATATATATATATATATATATATATATATATGACATCACAAGAAACTGCCATTTTAACAGGGGTGTGTAGACTTTTTATATCCACTGTATGTATATCTGGTCTCCGTGAATACAAACGGAGACAACGGTAACTTGAGCTGCATTAGCCATGGAATCAGCTAACAAGCACATTCAGAAAGGCGATTTGCAATCATTCACAAAATATAAAGTGCGATTACTTACATCTTCAGGATATTAAGCTGGAACACGAACAGTTGGTACTGATCCATGCTTGAGAATCACATTTTTAGAAAATCCTGCTTTATATTGACACTCATTCACAAAGCTGAGACATTATTCTTCTCACTGTATCTGCTCCAGTGCAGAAAAAATGGCAGACTGTGTGTAGATCACTCAGGGGAGGATCTATGATAATAGGGTGCAGTCTGTCACCAGTCGTGGGTAAGGCCTCTAGAGTGACGTCACTTTAGAGCAAAAATGAAAACCGTTCATTTTGACACACTGTTTTTGATTAATAAAAAATATAAGAAAGTGGAGTGGTTGGACTTTACTGCCGACTCGCATGAATGTACATACACCAAGTAAAAGTCAATTTTGCATAATATGTCCCCTTTAAAACTTCAATGTAAACGCTAAAAGGATTTTTAGACTAGTTTAAATGGAAAACAAGACACTTGATAACAATAGGATTTGTATTTTTCCCCTTTAATTCAGTGAATGTCATTTAGAGATATTTTTAAAAGATGATTTTGTCCTCTTTATTGTCAGTAAGCACGTTCAATACAACCAAGTAAGTCAGGGCACAAGCTAAACAATCACAGAGCTAATGATTAATCATTGCAGAATAGTCTAATAATCGTTTTAATAATCGTTAAATTCATTGATTATCAAAATAATCATTAGTTGCAGCCCTATTTAGCAGATGACCGGTCTTCTATTAAAATGAATGGGAGAAATTGGGACACCCAACGGTCAAAGGATTTAGTAAGGAAGCCTTGCCTTGCAGGTAAAAGTGCCAATCACCTTTTAGAGACAGGACATAGCCTGTCAATCAACTCAAGAACACACATGTTCATTAGCTGTACAAGTTGATAAAATTGCTTTTTTAGCGTAATCTGAGGTATAGAAACACAATTCAATGATACCAGTTGTAGATTTTACTGCGGATTTGAAATATGTTCTTTGATCGTAATCTTTACCAACCGTTTTGGAGATTTCTGTCTTTCACTATTCAAGTAGATTGGAGCTACACTTTTATGACTATAAATAGCTTCACTGGAGCATTCCAAAGAAGGCCGCCAGTTGACTAACTTTCTTGAAAGAGTTAAAGAGTATAAAACTATACAATATGGCCATAAAACTTGATGTAGCTTCAGAATTATGCCTGAAAATGCTCCGATTCGCTTTCATGACCTAGGGGACCATAAGGGACTGTCTGAAAATTTCACCCACAGCGCTAAAACATAGATGGTGTCCAAGGATTCATTCAATTGACATGTCAGATTTACATAAAAAAAAAAAAAAAAACAAAGCTTTTAGAATGTGGAAATGTTTTTTTAATAACATTGACTGTTAATACAGAACGTGCAAGTCATCTGAATGACCACTTGGACGCGAGGGATGTTTTAGCACAGATCTTTTCAGATGATCCCTTAAGTACCATAGGCGAATATCAAACTTAAAACTAACTAACTTTGCCCAAGGATCATCTGGATTCGTCAATGTAAGAATGAGGGTAAGAACAAGTTTATGTGTGTAATCATTTGTTGTGAATCAGGCGGAAATTTTGCTAGAACCTTTTTCTTAGCAATTACTAGTGAATGAGACCCAATATCTGGCCACCCTGCTTTCTTGATATCACTGATATATCAGTACATCCATCATTTAGATGCATCCATCACCATATAAGTCGCCATCTAGTTCAAACGTACCTTGTCTAATTTGGACTCAAGCTCACTGACGTCGCCTTCAACTTCATCAATTGTCGCCCTGTAGAAGAAAGAAAATAATTTTCAGTCATTTAACTGCGCAAAAGTTAGACAATCATAATAGAGGTAATTTACTTAAAGAAGTCTTAAAGGTACAGTGACACAAAAGTCTGTTTAATTCTAAGGACCAACTGCCCAATGATTTTAGACCAATGAGATTTCATTGTAGGTGGGGTTACCCAGCATTATACTGCACAAATAGAAACCAACTCACTTGCTTGCTTGTGGCGGCTGGTTAGGACAATGTGAAAAGGTCAGAGAGAAAGTGGAAAAATGTAAAGAAAAACGAAATAACTGCGCAAAAACCTTGACTAACATTATAAAAGGACTTATTTCATATTTTACAAAAGTGTAGATTATGGCCTTTCTTATCAATCTTAAAATAACCTCAAGGAAAGAAATATTGCATGTCAAATCAAAAAAAAGTTATACAAAAAAGAAGTTAGATTCTATTGACTACCCAATAATTTTTTGAAATTGAGAAACATATGAAATCTCATCAGTCATCAGTTATTCATGACCACAGTGAAAGTGAGAAGTTTGACATGATATGTGATCTCTGCAGTTTATGTTTCCTCAAGCTGTTTTCTGTTCACATTTCCATGACATTGCGGAGAAGTTTCAGTCAGACATTTCAATCTAAACTCCTGAATAAGCAAGATGGACAGAATATATCAGCATCAGAAAATAGACTATAAAAGTATCTCTAAAAACATCTTCAATTTAAATGACCACCTTTAAAATACACAGAAACACAAGAACAAAAACATGTGTTTATAAATGTGGTATGATCTTTCACAATCCCTTTTAGATCTCGTTTGTAGTTCATGCACACACTGTTTCTGTTCTGAGGTCAGAGAGCATGAGTACTTTTTCAAGTGAAAAAGGAATAGTTCACCCAAAAATGAAATTTGCATTCATAAACACAATGAAGGAAGCTTGTTTGCATTTGGTTGTGTGTTCATACAAGAACTTGTTTAGCACTAAAAAAATCATGCTTGGGGTCATTGTCCATTTGGAGGACCTATTTGCAAATTAACTTTAACTTCCTTGCCTGATGTCCTTAGATGTTGCTTCAAAATATCCCCATACTTTTCCTTCCTCATGATGCCATCTATTTTGTGAAGTGTATCAGTCCCTCCAGCAGCAAAGCACCCCCACAACATGATGCTGCCACCCCCATGCTTCACAGTTGGGATGGTGTTCTTCGGCTTGTGAGCCTCACCCTTTTTTCTCCAAACATAATGGCGGTCATTATGGCCATACAGTTAAAAAAAAAAAAATTCATCAGACCAGAGGACATTTTTCCGAAAAGTAAGATCTATGTCCCCATGTGCACTTGCAAACTGTAGTCTTTTTATTATTATTATTAATAGATTTTTATGGTGGTTTTGAGGCAGTGTCTTCTTCTTTGTTGAGCAGCCTTTCAGGTTATGTTGATATAGGACATGTTTTACTGTGGATATAGATACTTGTCTACCTTTTCCTCCAGCTTCTTCACAAGGTCCTTTGCTGTTGTTCTGGGATTGATTTGCACATTTCGCACCAAACTATGTTCATCTCTAGGAGACAGAAAGCTTCTCCTTCCTGAGCGGTATGATGACTGCGTGGCACCATGGCATTTATACTTGCACACTATTGTTTGTACAGATTTGTTGCAGCCCTAATATATATACATTCACTGGCAAGCCAAAAGTTTGGAATAATGTACAGATTTTGCTCTTGTGGAAAGAAATAGGTACTTTTATTCACCAAAGTGGTATTCAACTGATCACAATGTATGATATGTCATGATATTAATAATGTGAAAAATTACTATTACAATTAGATTTTTTTCATTTTTTTTTCAAGTTTCAGAATACTCATAAAAAATCATCCATGTGCAGCAATGACAGCTTTGCAGATCCTTGGCATTCTAGCTTGTTCAGATACTCAGGTGACATTTCACCCCACACTTCCTGTAGCACTTGGCATAGATGTGACTGTCTTGTCGGACACTTCTCATACACCTTACAGTCTAGCTCAGCCTTTCTCAAAGTGGGTGCCGCGGCACACTGGGGTGCCCCCTGACTGTGTCTGTGTCAGGGGTGCCGCCAAAAAATTACGTAGGCTAAAAAAATAAATAAAAAAAAAATTAAAGAAAAATCCGACATTTCATATATAAATAAATTTTAATTTACATAAATACATTCTTCTTCTTTTTAAACATATGAACGTATTAATAAAATTGTAAATTCATTTTAGATAAATATATATATATATATATATATATAAAATTAACCATAAAAATCCGTCTCACAAGACCGAAGCAAGACACACACACAACTTGACGCAAGTGACGCAACCCATAGCAACGCGTTATAGCAACAACACCTCAGACTGACAGAAACGTAAAAATAAACGTGAATTTAGGCCACTTTTAGTATCTCTGGTGCATTTTTTAACATGCATCTTTTTCTTATCGTATTGTATATATATTTTTTTCATGTCTGCCCCTTTTTATTTTATTTTAACTGCATCCTGCACTTCATTTTAGTTCTCCTGGTCTGGATTTGTTGTTAGGTTCTTGTATTGGGCGGTCCACCTCTTACGGTTTTATGGCATTTGTGTCTCTGATTAATTATTTTGTGAATTACTTTGCAAACCTGTGTTTTTAAAGGTGCTATAAAGTTGTTATTATTATTGTTATTGTTATTTACATTGTACCGGAGCTATGTCTATAATCAGAATTTAAATCAGAATTTAAGATTATTTCATAAACTAGGCTTTAACCCTCAAGAAACCATGAGTTGTAGATGCAGTCCTGTGCATTTTAAAACTGTGCTCTTCCTGTAACTCTACTGTTTGCTGTCTTTGTGTTATCTTGCTATGACAAGAGCTCTTGATTAAAGTACTGTTATTAATCAGTAGAGTAACGATTGAAAAGCAGCTTCCTGCAAACACTTGTTTCTTATTTTCAGCCTAGACATTTTCCCAAAACAGCTACGTCTCGAGCGGATTGTTAGGAAAGTGCTGACATGGGTGAAGTGGCTCTGTAAATGAAATCTAGGCCATTGCCTCACACTTTACAACCTGGAGCCTGTCCAGAGACTGTGAGTGAGCAATGAGAGGTGAAGGAGCTGAAATAATGAAGGAACTTTACATTCGATAACACAACTATCTACATCACAACTGACTATCTGTCCATAGAGCTGGGAGGAATTACAATATACCATGCAACGGAAGAACTGTCATCTGATAGTAGTTTTGCTATAACGATTATATGGCAGTATGATAGATAGATCTGCAAAGCTATCGGTGGGCAGGACTGCTTTACATTATTTACGCATAAAAGTGAAAAATTTAAATGTGAAGTAATACAAAAGTACAGAGCAGGACGTGTCCTAAACAAATTCAAGACGAGAAAGAACTGTGCTGTTAGAAACAACCGGCAATGACTTCAAACCAGCCTGGTCTTTTGAATATTGCATGACTGTGGCAGTTTATCCAGTTTATATTTTTATAAATCCTGATGTGTGCATGGGAAATTGCATATGTAAATTTCAATGCCCATTTTGTGCGTACACAACAGTTACACATCAGGCCCTAGATGATGGGTCTTGTTCCAAAACCTAGTGAGCTTCCTCCAGAGGTGGCATTTTAAGACATTATAGGCATGCTCCCGATGTGAAGGCTGTTGCCAGACATAGGTATCTTAATTGTTGCCTCATTGATGCCTCGTTTGGACAAATTGTATGGTAGCATCATATGTATCCTTCCCCGGGAATGCAATCCTAGAGTGCTGCCACCCATGTAGAGTGTTCCAAATTGTTCTCTTATGAGGCATCATTTCAGTAAGGATGCTGCCTCAGAAGACAGCTGCCTATGTAGGCAGGAGACAGCAAGCCAGCTCACTATGTCTTGGAACAGACCCTTTGTTTCTCTGTCTGTCATTCAGATTTGTTTATCGATTTGTTCAGTGACAATTTTTTTAAATCACACTTAACCAGTAGGTGTCAACAAATGAACGTCTATTATTTGTTTTAAGTTAGTCATTAAAGCACTGATAAAGTACTGAGTTGTTCACAACTGAAAGAAGTCTAATTATACTTGCACATCTACAAACGTACTAAGAGAATTCAGCAGATCCTTTCATAGGCATTTTCCTCACACATGACAACAAAGCATAGCTATCATTTTGTGAACTGCTGTCCATGACTATACAAAAAGACAACAACATTAGCCTAAAAACAATTATAAGTGAATCAATTATGCCCTGATGCCATTGTAATGTTATCAGCCACATTTACTCATAAATCATCCAGCCACTTTCCCTCCTTGTTGGTTTCTGAAAAGAAATCAGTCCCAGAAAGTACTAAAATATGCAAACAAACCAATGAAAGAAGAAACAGTACAGCTGTCCACCATTATCACACTACCACTTCTGCCATTTTTTGCTACATATTTAAATAATGATTTCTCTTGATTTTGGAGTGAAATATGAAAAGTCATGCAACATAAACTATACACTTTTACACCAAAGGAACGGCTTAAATTCACTTTTTGGTATCTGGATCACATTATCAGTGATGCTGAACCACATTAATGTAACAACAAACTTCAAAGAACCAAAAGGCACACAGAGGACTAAACAACCCAGAAGCAGGAAACCACATCAGACCTTTACATGTCAACATAAATAATTAAAGCTGGACTATTCCTAAAGTCAGACCAAACGAGTGGATAGGGGTTTATTTATCCAGCTGGATTCAATAGAGAAATGACATCCACCTTTCTCAAAAGATTTTCAGAGTGAAAACACCCCTTTTTACAAAGTATGAGGGTAGAGGTATGATGGTCCAGAATCAGAGTAGTTGATTAGTGAGTTTGACTAGTTCATTTATTATATCTTTGTAATGATCTTTGGCAGTGGTACTTTAATTAGTGTGCAGATAGTGTGCTGCATTTTAGCTGTGAGAGAAGTTTTAGGCTACTTGTCTTAAAGTCCCCTTGAAGAGACATGTCTGATCAGGGTGAGGTTAACCTGAAACTACCCTAATTATAGAGGGTTTCCTTTAGAATTTGCAGTTTTGCACATCCCTTATTCATGGGTGATATAGCTTTAAAAAGTGAATCTACATTTGCCTTTCCATAATATTAAATATATATCATGATATGTTAATGGTTTATTAATCAATGACATAGATGCTTATGTTTGAGCCATGCATTATTTAAATGAACATTTTTAAAAATAAATAAAAGAGTTTTGTGAGGATATAACATCTCTCAAGCTGAGACACTCTGGAGGAACTGACGCTTGGACCGGCCCCTCAGTTGTGTAATTCTTCCTGTAATTGTTGGGAAACAATCTGGGATGAAGCAGAGGGGGAGTTCCCAATGAGGTAAACCTCAGATTTTTAGAAAACCAATAACAATGTATAATGAGATTAGCTTACATAGAGGGAATTTTTGTGGATAAATCATTACCAACTTTAAAGAGCAAACTGTACATGCTAAACTCCCAGAACTACTGATAATGTACAAGCCATAATTTTGCCATCACTACATGAGATTTGAATGCACAGAAAGTCTTGTTTCCATAAATGAGTGCTAAGCTATGAACCAAACCAACCAGCTTCAAGGTGAATAACGACTAAAGATAATGTGAAAAGTACTGGTACTTCGGTACCAAGTCGATACTAAAATAAAAAAGATGTAACAATACCACTGTTTCTGCAGTACAGGTAGTTCCAAACAACTACTCAATTCGGTCCCCACATGCTGTCTGACTGACACACGACTGCTTTCAAATGCTCACACGTATATTTGAGCGCATGCTCTGTTAACCTACTGCTTTTACACTGAAATGGACAATTAATCAAACTAAAAATGCTATATTTCCTAGTGTGATTACTAAACTACAAAAGGATGTGTGGCAGGGCGGAGGGCGGGGCCGGGTCGTGATTCTACACACCCGGTCCCTTATCAGGCTAATTAAGCCTCCGAGAGGAATAAAGGCCGACTGCGCAGTATTGTGCGGGAGAGAGAACCCTGAAGCCTTACTTTGTTTATGTGTCCTATTTTGAGTTATTGACATTACCGTCATCTGTATGAGAACAAAAGACAACAACACACACAACGGACATGCCCATAAACGATCTCTCTCTCCCGCACAATCCTCCGCAGTATGTCTTTATCCCTCTTGGAGGCTTGATGCAGTTTTTTTACGATACCAGAATTTCTGAAGGTATCCGGTACCCAATCAGAGTCGGGAACTTAACGCTCACAACAAGCAAAAGATGGTGACAAGCAAAGCTGCTGCAGAGTCTCAACATAATCTTGTCGAAAAGAAAAGTGGAAAAAGCCAGGTTTGGAAATTCTTTGTATTTGAGGCTGATGAAAAGGGAAACATAATAGATCAGCAAAAACCTATTTGTAAACAGTGCTTTCTCAATTTTCAGACGAAAGGAGGAAACACATCAAACTTAATAAAGCACCTGAAAGACAGACACCCGGATTTATTCAAGCAACTAAAGCATATTTTCTTTTGCATTAGGGCTGAAATGATTAGTCGACATTATCGACAACGTTGGAAAAAAAAAAATTAAGAGAAAAATTTTCATTGTCGAATAGTCGTTTGATCTCATTTAAGGTAAAATGAAATCATATTAAACTAATGACGAGCGAGAGCAGCACTGCAGTTCAGGCCTGACGGAGGAGAAGAATTACAAAGATCAGTCCAGATGCACTCTAAACTTTCACAGCTTCATTTTATGTAGATCCCAAAGTATTAGGGAATTATATAATAAAACAATTTTAAAAAAAAATAATTCAGAAGCAGTCTCGTTTTGGAATAAGAGGATCCGGAGCTCTTTAAAAGGAAACATCCCGGTGTTACAAATGCAGTTATATTTAATGCGTTATAGCTTTTATTAAAGTTCAAATAATACAGAAGCAGATCATGTTAATAACTATAAACTCAGAAACTGGCATTTCTCTGTGTGGTCAGCATACGCGGAAATTGCGGGGGGGTCGGGGGGTCAGGACCCCACCCTATCTGAGGGTTGCCCCCCCCCCCAAAATATCATTAAAATATGTGTATTGTAAATAATATAATGATATATTCTTAAAATAATTGTTATGTTTATTGTCCCCCCCAACATTTTGATGAAATTTTCGCCCCTGGTGGTCAGTGCCTCTTCAATGAGTTGCTCAAATGTCCCAATTTAAGGTGAAGAGATTGAAACTGCACCCGGCTGAGAGAGACTCTGCCTCGGGGACATCATCCCTCGAGCGCACACACTTAATGTAGCTAGATTTATTTAATCATAATATATGTCACTGCCATTTGTCTTCACAATAAGAAATGCACAATGTGCAGCTTTATTAATAAGAGAGCACTTTGCACATTAGTTTGGAAATTGTTTTTTATTCATTCTATTGTATGCTTGTTTATTTAGGATTTTTCTTTAGTACTTGGTAAAAACTTAAAGTTTCAAAAGTTGAAGCAAATCTTATATAAGTATTCAAAAATCCTTTAAGCATACATTGTACGGTTTTGTTATCATTAAAAAAATAATACATTTAAATTAAAGTGTTGCTCAATGGCATATTTCTGTTCTTAGTTCTGCTGCTAAAGTTTTGTAGACTTTGTTAATAAAAGAGTGTTGTTTAGTAACCTGTTTTTGCTTTGGTATCGAAAATGGTATCAAGTACCGTGAAATTTCAATGGTATTGGTACCGACTAATGAAATTTACTTTAATAATAATAGTTTTTTATTATTAAGAAATCTCAATTAAAAGTAAAAGTATTGTACTAACTGAAAAGTTTTAAGAATTAATTTAATTAGACACAATTTTGATGATGAAATAGAGATAAAATATCAAACATGGAACGGAAAACAATATTTGGGGGGGAAATAAATAAATAATAAAATAATAAAATGTATCATTAAGTCCTACTTAAAAAAGCTTGAAGCAATATTTATTTAATTGAGGAACACTGTTTTCATTTATTATTTACATTGAAATTTGTATAAAATTGGTTAAAGGAGTGTGTTCAATAGCATATTACCTATTTCTTTGTGGTAACGAAATTGGTATCGAGAATCGTGAAATTTTACTTGTATTGGTCCTGACTACTGAAATGTTGGTATTGTAACAACCCTAATCACAAATTGTATTTGTAGAACCCTCACGGGAAGGAGGACAGGAACCGAAGGTTCCAGGAAAACAAGGTAAGGTTTTTAATGTCTGTCTCACAAATAATTATACGAAAATCAACACACAATAACACAAGCGCAGTGGGTTGGCTTGTTCTGGTCGACTCCCTCTGCTCTGCGGCCGCTGGCTTTTTCACCGCTCTCCTCACTCTACTGCAATTAGAGACAGGTGTTAGTCATAATTTGGCCCAGGTGTGAGCGCCCTTACCGCTTCTCTCTCCCGGACGGGCGCTTGACCACGCCCCCGCTGCCACAGTATTTAAAGGAAAAAAGTATTGAAAAATCTGTACTTAACCTCTTTCATGAGGGAATGAACTACAATCGCATGAAGCATTGCACATGATGTACTGTAATTTAAATAAAAAATATTGATAAAATGTTTTTGATTGTTGCAAAAATTCTGATATATATGCAAATAAACAAGTAGCTTGAGATTGTAGGGAGAGCGGCTCTACTGGATCATTGACAATGCATCATGGGAATGGGTGGTCCCTGCAGAACTATTTTGGTGCACATTGTTCTTCTTTGATTGGCAATTCTTTGACTTTGCAATCCTTTGATAGGTGGATCTTTTCCCCTCGGGATGATGGTAGTGTAATTCTCCCAGAATTGCACTATTAACCGTTTATACTCTGGTGGATTTCTAGGCTGCCGCCTGCAATTTTTCACACTCCAATGTAAAAGCTCACCATTCACACATACTGTGGAATAATTGGGAAAATCATTGAAAATGATCTTTCCCATTCCATCACAATATACAGATCTGAAATGTAGGTGCCGCTTTAACGCATTTTAGCCCTCAAAGTTGTGCTCATCCATAGACATTAAGTGTAATTTTCAGTTCAAGCACAACCCTAAAAGTTTCATTGAATATATCGGCCTCTGAGTGGACTAGAAGCTCAATCTAGGTGTCATTAGAAAGCTTTAATTTTGTATAAATATTTCAATATTTATATGGGGGGTAATTTTCAATGTTAATGTTTTGAGGCCTTATTTCAGCATTTTCAGTAACAAATGCAGAAATAATGGTTATCTCTGAAAAGTTCAGATTCTAAGCTTTCAAATAATACCTCATATGCATGACTTATGTATAAGGATACTTTAATGTAGCATTGGGTTCGAGTCCACCCTTGTCGAGTCCAAGTCTTTAAACAATAGTCAGAGTCCAAAACAATCTGAGTCGGACTCAAGACCGAGTCCACAACAGGCCGAGTCAAGTCTGTTCAAGTATCTGAATTGAAATTGTAACCGTAAACCATCAAATTTTAAAGCTTATGTTATCCTTCACAACTAAGAAAAACTATTGGTCAATATAAATGAAAAAAACAAATGATTAGTATGCTGCTGAACAAATTTCAAAGTGGTTTCAGAATGAAAGCAATATGCTTTAGGTGTACGAAGACAAACCTGTCCTTCAACACACCTCTTATTACATTCTGTTTGATTTTCCCCTCCACTCAAACATACACCAGAGAAAGTGAAAGCTGCTTTAGTCATTATAAACAGTTATTATTGTTTTGAATTTGAATTTAGTTTTTATTTCTGCTTCAATTTTCTGACTTTTTTGCCATTGAAACTCAAGTGCCAGCTTTACAGTTAACACACAGTTATATCAGAAAGTCTCAAAACAGCATTAGCTTAAAGGGAATGGCAATTAATTGATTAACAATAATAATACACATTTATTTTTTAAAACACGCTTTTGGCATAAGTCCCCGTCTGATGGTCCAGTGAAACTTTTAGTGAACTATCAGATCCTACCGGGTAAGACAGCAGGGGTGAGTAGCCTAAACCCCATCAGACGACTTATGGTGCCGGTGGGGAGGAGGCGGTTGCCACATTGGCACCAGCACTAGGAGCAGAGCGCATGAACGCGAGTGGGTTTTGTGGCGGCTCGCGCGAAAACCACAATTGAGTACTGCTTGTTTCAGATGAGGAAGCATATTTAGCGCATATAAAGCACCAAGCGCCAAATAAATATCATTTCATTTGCAGGAAAAGCACTGCAATAACCAACATATTAACTCCCACTTCAGTTCCACATTCAGGGCTGGGCAATATGCTTTGATCTTGTGACGCACACATAAAATACCTCACACTCTTAATTCAAAATGTCTGTTTTTGCAATCGTTCATGGTGTTGTGTATTTATTTTTCATGTAAAGCATGTGCTGGTCAGCCGTCTTTTATCATTGCTCCGGGTAAAACAAGCAAGAAACTCAGCTTAAACATTCTTTATGTTGCATATCAGCTTATGTGCCTTTCTCTCAGTGCATGCATGCATGGTGAGGGAAAAGAGAGGGAGGAACAAAGTGCGCGCCAGTACACACTTCCGAGAATAAGGAGCTGTATTCAGCCTTGTCTGTCTCAGCTAATTTAGAGTGCGAAAACAGCACTATAAAACACTTTTAAAAAGTATATTGTATATAATGTTAGATGCATACGTGAGTATTTATTCTGATGGTACTATAGAAGTTCATAAGTTAAGGTGTCAAATGTCAGTCGCACCGGTGCGCCCAAATAATCTGAACCGGAGTCAGACACTGATGAGGGAGAGACTCTGTCAGAAGTAACAACTTTGAGAATGAACCAGGAAGATTCCGAATGGTTATTTGATACATTTATTTAAATGTTGTAGAGTTTTTCAGCAATTTTGCAATGATGGATGAGCAACACACACACACACACACACACACACACACACACACACAAATACTGTTACAACGTTTGCTATGCGCTATAACGAAACAACACATACAAACAAACAAGCAAATGACTTGTTCTGAGACTGTGCTTATGATTAATGGGGATTAAAAAAAAAGGACTGGGTGGATTTTTATCATTATAGGGTGGTTGTGTACACACACTGCCAACACACATATGTTCAAACACCATGTAAAAGAGAATTTTGCATAATAAGTATCCTTTAAGGATAGGATTATCTCTCAAAACACCCTAGCAACCACATACCATAGATCTTAATACTAGGCATGTCATTAAACTAGAAGTCTAATTTGTGTGCTTTCCAATTCAGTGTCAGTTGGTCTTCTATTGAATTTAGTGGCCGTAATAGCTTCGGGAGACCACAAGAGGGTGAAATAGCATTTCTTGAAGCTGGCTGCGGGGAGAACAAGGCACTGGTATCACATCACACATGATGAGTAAATGCGCATTTGGCAGTTATGAATCTAGTCACCATACAAATAAAAGTTCTGAAGGTTTTTTTGTACTTCTTCAAGAATGAACAAAGTAACATTGATGAGTTTGCAGGTTATTGTATGAAATTGGTGTAACTGTGCAAACTATACAATTAGAAATGGCAACGTTTATAATGCAATTTTTCTGTATAAATAAATTTCAGAAATAGATTTTCTGTATAAATAGATTTCACTTTTCAAAATGTGAAGCGCTGTGAATACTTTCTGGATGCACTGTACTTGCAACTGAAAACATACACAGTAAATAATCTTTGTTCTTTGATAACGATTTAGGTGGAATATAATGGAAAATTATGTGTGTTCCTTTCTATGGCACAGCAGAATTTTGAACAGCCTCTGGAGTCATAGCTGGGCACCACTGATCATTCTAATCATCGGAAAATGTTCTGATTTATGATACATGAAAAAGGCGTCGATCCCTTGGTTATGCGTGACAGCTGAGTGCATGTCTTTTCTTTGACGTAAAGCACACACAAATAAAGGCTCTTTCAATATCTTCTGCAAATTACTTAACCCCATCTGCTCCTTATTTCTGAGACAGGATGCTGTTCTGAGAGAGAGAAAGAGGAGACAGGAGGGGTAGAAAGCACAGATAGCACTTCAACACTTAAAGAGACTTCCTTCAACCAGTCCCGATCTCAGGACTTTTACTAATTAGCTATAAGTAGTTGTTTACCTTACAGTACAATTATAACCGGTTCAGTTCCGAGTAACTTGAGGCTGAAGAAATAGTTCACCCAAATCAGAAATTGTCATTATTTACTCGGCCTCATGTTATTCCAAACCTATATGACATACTTCTGTGAAGCATAAAAGCAGACATTTTGAAGAATGTTCACACTGCTTTTTACATACAATGAAAGTGAATGGGGACTCTGTCATGCTCCAAAAATAACAAAAGAGCACCACAAATGTAGTCCATATAACTTAGTAATATTCCAAGTCTTCAGAAGACATACGACAGATTTATGTGAGATAAAGTCCAATATTTAAATCATTATTCACTGAAAATGTGAGAACCAATGTAATTTGGCAATAATGATATTTAGTTTTGGGTGTAAACTGATTACGATGTAATTTTCTATAGAAGTCCAATTATTCTTTTAGTCAAAAAGTAGTGTAACGTATTACAATAAAAATTCTTGTAATCAAATTCTTGTTTCTGACTTTTAATCAAGTTAATTAATTTAAAGTACATTAACGGTTACACTTATTTAAAAAAACATTATTTATCTAAAACACATTTAAAACTTGAATTATGTTCATATGTATGTCTGTTTGCATTTCTATGACAGCTGAAGTGTCAACCCCCTAACTAGTGGGTGTATAACTTGTGTGCAAAAATAAACAAGTAGACATTATTTTAAATTTGTTCAGCAGAAAAAAATTATTTTCCTGCAAAAAAGTGTTTTAGAAAGTAGCTTAAAAGTCATTAGTAATTTGATTACAATTTAGGTGAAGTAATTTTTACTGGATTACTTTATTTGAGTAACTCATGATTACTCCAAATGCGCCATTTCAGAGTCAAGTGAGATCAATTGCTCCGGCGGAAGTTTTACAGCCGAATACTTTTGGTGAATAATCACTTAAATTTGGGTCTTTAACCACTTTAAACCACAACACATCAACATTAATGAGAAACCAAATTTCAAACACCTTCATAATTGGCAACACAACTAGAAGACAGTGTCAATTATCAAACTCTTATAAATCTAAATGCGCAAACATACATGTATTCTCATTACAAAATTGTAAGTTAGATAAACTTTACAAACAAATTAAAAAAACTACACACTTCAATTATCTGTATATATACACACCAACAACCTTCAAAATATAATATTTATTAACTTAATACAGTCACAAAAATTGTCAGCCAACCAGTGCTCGAATTGAGTCAAGTCTTATGGGGGTCCCCAAGTTTTTTTTTAGGGGGTGTGGATGTAGGTTTAGTCTTGCAATATACACTTTATACAAAATATACAATATATTTGATCATAATATGCATAAATATATCTTATTTATTAAAAACGCTTGATAAAGAATTATATAGGCTATATATATATATATATATATATATATATATATATATATATATATATATATATATATATATAATTATTCTTTTAAATTACTTACTAAAGTAATACTGGATTTAGAGGGTAGCAGACCCAAAACAGCAACTATGGCAAATATACCAGGGCACTACATATAAGGCTCTTGAAGACCCGTAAAAGCAAGTAACTTCAAAATACATTGAAATGTCTCAAAAACAGTAGAAAATAATCAGATGGCTTCCAGACTCACTGAATGGTATCACTGTCAGATTCAACAGTGGCACAGGAATAATTATTTCATGTCTCCGAAAGCAGTGATAAAAGAGCTGTGAGTAACTTCAAAAGGATATCTATCTTCACAACTTTTTTTATTACTTAAACATTAGCAAAAGAATGGAAAAATACTATCTGTCACGATCAGCCACCGGAGATCAGGTTCACCTGTATTCTAATCTCCTCCTTACCCACATACCGGGGCTTGATTAAGGTACAGCTGTTCCTCATTCAACTCCCTCTACATAAGCCACGCACAGTGACAGTCACATTGCGAAGTCTTGTTTGTTCCGGCTACACTACTGAGCGTTCTAACTACTAAACCTGATTGATTATCTACCTACCGACCTTGCTTACCCCTTGACTATGATTGACTGTTACCTGCCTGCCTGATACTCTTGCCTGCCTCTTCGTGTTGCCACTTGCCGCCTGCCCTGACGTTCTGCCTGCCTCACTACGCGCTCAGCCTGTCTACGTTTGCCCAGCTTCCCCACTGCTTGACCATTGCCTGTTTATCTCTGTGAGTTAAATAAAGAAACTGCTGATGGATCCCAACTTACCTGAGTCTGTGTTACAGAAGACTTCACCAAACATCGATCCAGCGGTAATATCACGCATGGCCGAAGAACTCACCGCCCAAGCGAGTCAGCTGTCAGTACAACACCAACAACTCGGGCGCCTCACGTCTGCCATGGAAGAGATGATGCGGTCAGTACAAGCGCTACACCAGCCCGCACCGGCGCCCGCCGTGCCCCACGCCAGTCAAGTGGCCGCCGCCGTTCCTCACTATCAGCCGATCGCCAGCTCACGACTCGCACACCCCGAGAAGTTTGACGGTACGCCCTCGAAATGCAAAGGCTTCTACATGCAGTGCTCGGTCTTCCTCTCTCAACAACTGGCACTTTACCCCACCGACGAAAGCAAGATCCTCTTCGTGTGTTCAGTACTCACAGGCAGGGCTCTCGACTGGGCAAACGCGATCTGGACCAACCACGGTTTCGCTCAAACGACCTTCGAATCCTTTATGAGTAACTTGAACACCGTCTTTGACCACCCCGAGAGCGGTAAGAGCCCAGGCGAACAGCTGATAGCCCTGCGTCAGGGAAATCGCACGGCAGTGGACTACGCGCTTTCCTTCCGCACCCTCGCCACACAGACCGGCTGGCCGGAAAGCCCCCTCAAGCTTCACTTCCGTCAGGGTCTGAATGCCGAACTGCAGTCCGCACTGGCTTGCCGCAACGAAGGAATTTCCCTCGACCAATTCGTCACCCTGGCGATCCGGCTCGACAATCTCATTCACTCCAGACGCCCAAACCGGTGGTCAGCACCAGCACCTCAAACTTGCCAGCTCCGAGAGGAGCCCGAACCCATGCAGGTCGGGCGGACACATCTCACTCAGGAAGAAAGAGAACGCCGCTTTTCACGTAACCTCTGCCTCTACTGTGGTCAACCAGGGCACCAACGCGCTAACTGTCCAACACGCCCATCGCAATCCGGGGTGACTCAACCACTTAACTCTTTCCTCACTGTCTCTTGTCTGGAAGTACCTATCAAGCTCACTTACGCCTCCATGAATTTCATCACTCGCGCTATGGTTGATTCGGGAGCGGCAGGCAATTTTATTGATGAGTCACTATGCAGACGTGTCAACATTCCCTTGATCTCTTGTGCTTCTCCCTTGGCAGTGGCGGCGCTAGACGGACGCCCCCTGGGGACCGGTCGCGTGTACTACACCACCACCGACGTGATCCTACAGGTGGGGGCACTACACACTGAGACCACTCGCTTCTTTGTTATCTCCTCACCCCATCACCCAGTTATCCTCGGCCATCCCTGGCTACAAGAACATAATCCACGAATCTCCTGGCGGGAACACCAAATCACACAGTGGGGCGCTGACTGTCCAGCGAGATGCCTAAAAGCCATCACACCTACCGTGGTAGGATCGACACGAATCTCGTCAGCTCCACACAGCTCTCCCCTGATACCTTCTGAATACGCTGATTTAAGCGTAGCATTCAGCAAGTCCAAGGCAACACAGCTCCCGCAACACCGCGCGCACGACTGCGCGATTGAACTCGTTCCAGGCACCTCACCCCCTAAAGGCCGAATCTTCCCTCTGTCAGATCCCGAATCTCAAGCCATGAAGTCGTACATAGAGGAGGAGCTCGCCAAGGGGTTCATTCGCCCATCCACCTCCCCAGCTGCAGCCGGGTTCTTCTTCGTGGGAAAGAAGGATGGAACCCTACGCCCCTGTATCGACTACCGTGGCCTCAATGATGTCACTGTGAAGTTCCGCTATCCGCTTCCCTTAATCCCTGCGGCCCTTGAACAACTACGGTCCGCCAGGGTGTATACCAAATTGGACTTACGCTGCGCCTACAACCTCATCCACATACGAGAGGGGGACGAGTGGAAGACGGCCTTCTCCACCACGAACGGCCACTATGAATATTTGGTGATGCCTTTCGGCCTGTCCAACAGCCCCTCCGTGTTCCAGGCATACATCAACGACATCTTCCGGGACATGCTTAACCGGTGCGTCATCGTCTACATCGATGGCATCCTTATTTACTCCAGCTCCCTAGAAGAACACATTACGCAGGTCAGAGCAGTACTTAAGCGCCTAGCGGAACATCAACTCTATGCCAAGGCCGAGAAGTGCGAATTCCACTTGACCACTGTCGCCTTCCTTGGTTATATCATCAGCCCTGAGGGGGTAGCTATGGACGAAAGCAAGGTGCGAGCTGTCCTAAACTGGCCACAACCTAACTCCGTGAAAGAGCTCCAAAGATTCCTGGGATTCTCGAACTTCTATCGACGGTTCACCAGGAACTTCAGTACCGTCGCCTCGCCACTCACCGCCATGGTAAAGAGGGGGCAAACCAAACTGCACTGGTCTTCCGACGCACTCCAGGCGTTCCACCAGCTCAAAGAACGATTCAACTCTGCTCCCATCCTGCATCACCCCAACCCAGACCTCCCCTTCATTGTGGAAGTGGATGCATCCGGTTCAGGTATCGGTGCCATACTCTCCCAACGCCAAGGCGACCCCCTCAAGTTATTTCCCTGTGCGTTCTACTCCCGAAAACTCTCGCCGGCGGAGCAGAATTATGATGTGGGCAACCGCGAGCTCCTGGCTGTGAAGGCAGCCCTGGAGGAGTGGCGACATTGGTTGGAGGGAGCTCGACATCCGTTCCAGGTGTTCACCGACCACCGCAACCTGGAGTACTTGCGCTCCGCCAAGAGGCTCAATCCCCGACAGGCCGGCTGGAGCTGTTTTTACCCGCTTCCACTTCACCATCTCCTACCTCCCGGGAACCAAAAACATCAAGGCAGACTCACTTTCCCGTCAACACGATGCCAGTCCTTCGAGCCCCATCGCCGAGCCCATCATACCTCCCACATTGATCCTGGCCCCCATTCAATGGGACATTATGGCGGAGATCGCACAAGCCCACACGACCGATCCTCCTCCGCCCGACTGTCCGCCCAATCGGACGTTCGTTCCACCTGGCCTCCGAGAGAGGGTGCTTCACTGGGTCCACGACGCCACAAACTCCGGGCACCCTGGCGTCTTCACCACCATACGCCTCCTGCAGAATCGTTTCTGGTGGGGAACCTTGCAGGAGGACGCCACCGACTTCGTGAACGGCTGCCCCACCTGCAACGCAACTAAGACCCCGAGGCAACCTCCAGCTGGGCTCCTTCAACCTCTCCCGATACCCCAACGCCCCTGGTCTCTGCCCTCTGCTAAACTGGAATGGACTGTGCTTGCCTTGGAGGTACTATTTACCTGCACACTAGACAATGCCATGTTTTGGTTTCAATATTTTTATTTTTAAATAAATACACATAATGAAATGAAATATACACTACCATTCAGAAGTTGAGATCGATACAATTTTTTAAATGTTTTTAAAAGTCTCTTCTGCTCAAAGCTGCATTGATTTGATAAAAAAAACAGTAATATTGTGAAATATATGTTTTCTATGTGAATATATAGTAAAATGCGTGATCAACGCTGAATTTTCAGTATCATTACTCCAGTCTTCAGTGTCACATGATCCGTCAGAAATCACTCTAATATGATGATCAACAAACATTTATGTAATAAACATTTATTTTATTTTTCAGGATTTTTTGATCAATAGAAAGTTCAAAAGAACAGTTTCTATTTGAAATAGAATCTTTTGTTACATTATAAATGTCTTTACTGTAACTTCTGATCAATTTAATGCAACCATACTGAATAAAAGTATTAATTTCTTTCCCAACATTTTTTAAAAATACATTCTTACTGACCACAAGCTTTTAAATGGTAGTGTATAATGCTACAAAATTTATATTTCAGATCTGAAGGATCATGTGATGAAGACTGGAGAAACGATGGTGAAAATTCAGCTTTGATCACAAAAATAAATTATATTTTATTGTATTATTATTTTAAATTGTAATAATATTTCATAAAATTACTGTTTTTACTGTATTTTGCATCAAATCAATGCAGGCTTGGTGAGCAGAAGAGACTCTTGAACTTTTGAACAGCAGTGTACATCCAACAGAATGATTCTAGCTTTTTTTACCAATGTAGTTTTTACCCTAAAAACAACTGGATGATTAATGTGGATTATGTGACACTGTGATAATAATGTTTGCTCCAAAAGACTTGATTAAATGGATGAAACTTGTTTATTAGATATTAAACATATAGATTGTGACAAAACAGGCTGTCAGTCTGTGTGTTGGTGGGGATTTTTCAACTATTTCAGCACATGCGATTTTTAACATAGTTACGTCCAGTAGGTGGCGGAAAAGCACTGTTATGAGTGAGTAAGTCAGCAACTATTCAACGACCATTTCAGTGAAAAAGGCTGCTTTATTCAGAAACAAACAATGCCATGGCAATCAATGTCAATTATTGCTATTTCAAGAGTGAATCCCGCATAAATGTGTATGTAATTCCCGAAACTTTGTGTTTACGTGGCCATTGGTCCTGGCTTCAGCATGAAAAACAAGTTTTATACAAATTCTGAATGGAAATTAGAAAGCATAGAAAGCACACAACGATCGCTCCCTTTACTAAAAAGCTGTTATCCATCTCCGTCGAGATCTCTAGCACTCCCGTAGAACCAGGACTATTAATAATGAAAAAAATAGTAACTTAAGCCTAAATGTTTCCAATTTACTCAAGGAATACAAAAGCCCCGATATGGTGTGGGTAGATATAAAGTAGAAAGATATATAGAGAGACAATTACCCCTCAAAAAAGTCGATAAGAAGCTTTCTCCTCGAGTGGAGGTTTATTTTTCTCAATTTTTTAAAAGTTAAAATTAGCTTCAACGGAGCGGCGCCAATCAAACAGTCCTGTCAGTCAACGATGTCATGCGCACAGCACTCTTTAGATGTGGGGCGGGGCGTTTACATGTTAAAGAGACATGGCAACTAGCCAACTTTAAAAAAATTATTGTAAATAATCAATTCACGAAATTTACCGTATCCATTGCATGCATTTAATCAGATTTGTTATTATTATTTTTTACTAAAATAAAGATATCTGAGGGACCCCCTAATTCTATTTTTTACTTCTTATGGGGGGTCCCTAATACCTTATGGGGGGTCCCGGATCCCCCCAGCCCCCCCCCCCCTCAATTCGAGCATTGCAGCCAACGATCCTACATCTGTGTGGAAAGGCATGAAAAGCATTAACAAGTACAAGACACCTCCCCCTCGCTCTGTAGAGAGTTAGCTAATGGCTGATGAACTGAATGTGTTTTACTGCAGATTTGAAAAGCCCAGTCTCACACCCTCCCCCGCTCCAATCTTCACTTCACACACCAACACCTTCTGGAGCCCCCTCCTGCTACTCAGTCTGCACTTATGATCTGTGAGAAGGATGTGTGCTGGGTCTTTTGGAAATAAAAGACTAGGAAAGCTTCAGGCCCAGATGGTGTTTCACCTGCCTGTCTGAAAGTCTGCTCTGACCAACTGGCCCCCATCATCACACAGATCTTCAATAAGTCACTGGAGCATTGTGAAGTTCCCTGATGCTTTAAATGCTCCAGTCCGCCCCCCAAAAAAAAAATAATTACAGGAATGAATGACTAGAGTCCTGTCACTCTCATGTCTGTAGTCATGAAGTAGTTTGAGAAACTGGTTTTAGCCTACCTGAAGGACATCACTGGACCCCTGCTGGACCCCTTTCAGTTTGCTTACCAAGCAAACAGTTCTGTGGATGATGCTGTCAACATGACTTATGCAAAGATCCTATTTGTGGACTTCAGTTCAGCCTTCATTGACCATTATGACTGATCTTCTCTCAGACAAACTGGCCCAGCTCTCCATGCCCACCCCAATCTGTCGATGGATCACCAGCTTTCTGACAGATAAGCAGCAGCTAGTGAGACTGGGGAAACTCACATCCGGGACCCTCACTATTAGCACTGGTGCTCCTCAGGGTTGAGTTCACTCTACATTACTCTTCTCCCTGTACACAAATGACTGCACTGCAAAAGACCCCACTGTCAAGCTCCTGAAGTTTGCAGATGACACCACGGTCATCTGCGAAGGTGACGAGTCTGCATACAGACGGGAGGTTGATCAGCTGGCTGTCTGGTGCGGTCACAATAACCTTGAGCTGAAGATGCTCAAAATTGTCTCCAGAGTGAGGAAACGTGCAGGTAGAATTAATCTGGTCCCCACACACCCTGGCCAATCACTCTTTGAACTGTTGCCCTCTGGCCGGCACTACAGAGCACTGAGCGCCAGGACATCCAGGCACAAGAACAGTTTTTACCCTCAGGCCATTTGCCTCAGGACTCCCCCATAGTGCAATCATGTAAATACATATCTCATGTACATATGTAAATCCACTCAGATTGAATTCAATAATTGTACATACTGTACAACCCTACCATGTACATACCCCATATATGTCCAATTATTTGTATATCTATTTCTACTCTTACCTTGTTTTATATTCTGTCTCACTGTTATGTTCTGTGTGCACTTGTTTCTCCCATCACCAAAAAAAATGGATTCCTTGTATGTGAGAAGAATGCAATAAATCTAATTCAGATTCTTACATATAAACATCTGACAAAAAAGTAACTTCACTACAAAAAAGTTGTATGCAAAAATATCATGGTAATAGCAGTACCATGAAGTACAATGTAATTGTCATGCTATATGAATCTGGTAATTATTCAGAACAATTGTATTACCATTTGATACCATCACAGCACTTATTTTGTTGTCATTGCTTAAAATGAAAAGAACATAATGTCATCATGGACACCAAGATAAATACAAAACCAATCTCTTAAAATAATGCCAATTACATTTCTGATCAAATTTACTATTAATATCAATTTATATACTATCAATATCAATTTGTTTAGTGTATGTGTGTATGCTTATGTTGAATGTTACTGGTATAATCCAAAGTTCAGTAATGGGCAGACACTTAAAACTTCACCACAACAGTCACACATAAATGACATGTTTCTAAGTTTAAATTCCCTTCTCACCTAAATCTGGGTGAATCTTTTAGACATTCTTCAAAATCCACAGTGATCTTCATGTTGATTTCAACGGAGGTTTATAAAGAGAGATTAAGAGCTAACAGGCTAACATTAGCGCATGTAAAATAATAAAATCTGTTCTGATCAAATCACTCAAGATTCCCAGATAAACTCCACATATGAGCGCTAAAGTCCCGTCTTGTCACTTGTAGCTGTAGAAATTATTTTTAAAGGCGGTAGTTCCTCCAGTTTTAGCGAGTGGACTGATCTAATGAGTGCAAACGAGGAGCGACGAAAGGCTGTGTCCCAAAACTTAGTGAGCTGTCTATTTAGACTGGGCAGCAATGCCTTTCCGAAGAATAGAAACTGGAATAACTGAGTAGATTGTCCGTTAGCGATAAACAGCCGGCACTGCAATGGGAGGGGCTAGCGTTGTGGCTCATAAAGCTTTGTTTTAATTTATAATGTTTTCATATTGTACATAAAATATCACATCTACCTGTCAAATCTTACTGAAAAACGAGTCTTGAAAAATAAGAAAAAAAAGAAATACGGCAGGGGAGAGGCCTGCCCTTTTTAGCCAATCAGAAATTATCTGTACTTGTCAGAGTGTCCGGATTCACTGACATCAGGTTGGCTGACACGTCTCCGGTAGGCGGGGTTTTGTAGAGATAGCGTGTGCTTGAGAGAAGGTTCGATATGAATTAATTAAGTAAATAACTGTAATATTTATCCAATTTTAATTCACTTTTGATTTTGAAATGTCTATTTAAATTTGTCAATGTCAATATTCAGACGAAAATTATTATTATTGTCAAGAACATGAAGACTTCAATTTCACGTGGTTTGTGTTGCTCTTCTCAGCGTTGGTAATAATCAACCAATTACAGTTAATCGTTTAATCGGACATCTAATCGTTTTAACATTAATAGGGGTATTAGACAGGGGGATCCGACAAGTCCATATTTATTTATCTTAGTAGCTGAACTGTTGGAAACGTTAAAAATAGTAAAGAGATCAAGCCCTTGAATGTTTTAGGTAATAAGTCAATTAGACAGACGATACTGCTTTGTATCTTAGTAATGCAGAGCAGATTCCAGTAGCCGTTCATTTGGTGTCTCATTTTTCACCAGATTGAATTTAAAAAAGCATGAGCTGATCGCAATTCATGATCATACAGAATCTTATTTGTTCAATATTCCGTTAAAAAATGAAGTAACATATTTGGGAATTGTTATTACAAAAGAATCTGGTCGACAATATGAAAAAAAGTCAACTTGTGGTTACAATATTGGTAGAATTCTCATACAGAAAAACAAAGTTCTTTCTAGGGTAATTTCTCCAGCATACTCTTTAAGTATCTCTGACAGGTGGACAAGAGATATTAACCAACTTCAGTATAACATTATTTGAAAAAACAAAAGATTTAGTGAAGCCAATCAGTGAGGGTGGGTTGAATATAATTGATTTCGATGTCATGAATGGGACTCTCAAATTGAAGTGGCTCCAAACTTTCCTTAGAAATTATCAATCGGTTTGGTCTTGTTTTTCTTCTAAAATTTTTTAGTCTTTTGGGGGACTTGATTTCCATTTGAGGTGTGACTTTGAGCCTTCAAAATTAAAATGCAAACTATTGTCTTTCCATAGTCAGGGATTATTATATTGGAAGATGTTATACAAACACAATTTTTCCCCACATAGTTGCTGTTTGTGGAATAATAGCTGTTTTTTCGTGATTGGATGGATAAAGGTGTCTGGTCTATTGTACACATTATGGATGGGGAAGGGAATTTTCTCAGTTATGATGAGTTTTGTGTAAAGCACAATATCACGTGTACTAAGAGATTGTATATGTCTTTGTTAAAAGCTATTCCTGCGGGCATGGCTCAGTTGGTTAATAGTGCATTGTGTTATTCACCTGTGATACCAAGACTGAGTACTTTCCTCGATAAAATTGAAACCAGAAATGATTAGAGTTGTAATAATAAGGTATTAAGAACATTTGTAAATGCACAGACCTTCCCTTTACATGTCAGAAAGAGACCCCTTGTTATTGATTTTTGTAAGGAGAAAGTGATTCAAATTAGAACAAGGTTTCTTTCTATCCCTGTTCTACCGAAGGCTAAAGAGGATCAGTTTAAAATGATGAATGACATCCTTGTAATGAGTTCCTCAGACATAGATTTAATATGGACTGCAATAAGGGCATCTTCTGTGAAGCAGACATAGAGTCATTGGAACATTTATTTTACTTATAAAAAAATACTGGAATGACCTTCATGTTTGGTTAAGTTTGAAATATGTAATACATGACTTTGATTTTAAATCTATAAAATAAGGGGTCTTTTTACTCAATAGTGATGTTGAATTTTTAGTTAATAATATTGTGGTTTTAGCCAATTACTTTATACATAAAGGAATTGGCGATCTTCCTCAAATTCTTAAAAGCAGAGGCGGCGGCAGCCGATTTTGCCGGGGCTTCAGCCCCGAATGTTTTGAGTGTAGCCCCGAATGAATTTTGAAAAGTTGACTGACAAATATGAACCGGACAATAGCCTATGTAAACCCCCAAAATCACAAGTTGCCTTATTTCATTGTGTTTTGGCTTTGCACATACTGCATACAGTCTGTAAAAATAGACATAGGCATAATCTAGCCTATATAATAAGTTTCTTTGCTGTCGGTAGCCTATGGGCGACTCCGTTTCTTCCTCTCTGTTGAATATGCAGCAGGTAGGGGAGGAGCTGACATCAACTTACGTTACTTAGTGGCGAGTTAACAGCAGTTAGCAGGAAAGACAGCAAAAATGAAGCAAATGAGGCCTCTAAAATTTCTGAAAGAAATCAGTGGGTAAGAATTCACATTTGTTTTTGTTCTTAAATTCTAAAGATCATCATCTAGCAGGCTTTCACCCACAGTAGGCTAAACCTCAAGACGTCTACTACCGACTGTTATTACATGTTTTATCCTCTAGCCTCTTGGTTAGCGCATCCGCCTCTCAAGCTGGAGACTGCGATTCGAGTCCTGTTCAGAGCATAATCTTCTTGTTTAACAGGTGTTGTTTTCTCTACGGATAACCAATAAGCATTAGCATAAAATGTATGTGTGACTTGTTTTGTGATATTAGTTTGTAGTAAATATACACTTTGAGGGTAGCAAAGATGTGCCAGAATCAGGCATGGAAACTGGTAACAATTAATCAGTCACTTTACTTTAGAGAAAGTTAAAAGTGAAACATTGTTTATCCCAATGATCCTAATGAAAGGATTTTGACAGATGAACATGAAGAATTATATACAGCTCGATGCCATGGTGTATCAATGAACTTACAGTAGACTAAAGTCATTCATGTATTGCTTTAACTTAGGATCTTATACATCATTTTGACTATTTATGTCAAAAAATATAAATTATTTATATAAAAAAATTTTTTTACCTCACTTTACTCACTATAATATAACTCTTTTGTGATGACTTTATTGTAATGTACATGAAAATTCAAGAATCATGATAGGTATTAGGGCAATCCCACTGATCTGCTCTTCCCAATACATTTTCTTCAATAGTATTGGTCTACAATTTGACATGAAGCACTTGATGAATTAGTTGTTTGAAGCTGATTTGCAATAAGTTATGTGCTGTATCTGTTCTTTTGCATCACAGATGATTCAGGGAGGAGAGAGGATGTTGAGGATAGTGCTAGAGTGGAAGATTTAGGAACTGTAGAAACAGGCCCAGCCAGAGCAAAACTCAAAGAATACCCTCTCACCAGCTTTGGACTACAGAGAAGTGGTTGCTAGTGTGAAAATAAAATGGTCTGGGCTAAGCACCGGATGTCCTTCAATGCTGGAAAGGCCTCTGCTTAAAATGTTTGCATGATAAAAAAGCCCTTAAATTGTGTAAACTTTTGGAGAAATACTTTGATGATTAACCCCCTTGTACAATATTATTTCGGTGCCGCATAGAGGAGAAAAAGAATTTGTGCCTAAAGGAATTTGTGCCAAAGAGATTTGAGACACAGCCAGAAACAGGCCTGTGAATAAAATCCTTATTTTCCTCCTTTTAATTCCAGTCTGGCACTTTAAACCATGCATTACTGTACACGATTCTGTGCTTTACCATCATCAACAATATTGAAGTCACGGAGTGCCATTTAAAAAAGAATGAAGAAATAAATAATCAATCTATTCATTTTATAAATGGACAAATACATAGACATTTAAATGTTTATTTAATTCACATTTAAAAATGTAATAATAAAAACTGTCCGATGGCATTTTTTAACTCAATTCTCAAATGAATAAAGTAAAGCCATTGGCAAATAGATTAAGAAAAGAAACTGGCAAATAAATGAAGAAAAACAATTGCCAAATGCTTTTTTAAAGCCCAATTTAAAAGGCGCATTTTTATTAATGTGTTATTTTATTGTTACATTAAATTGCATTTTAAACATGAAGTAAATACATGATTTATTAATGCACAATTTTATTGAAAAATATCATTACATTTTTAAACGTGAATTAAATAAACTCTTTTAAATGTTTCTACTTTTTTCCATTTATAAATTGGTTTATTTATTCTCGTTTTTATTTTCAAATTAATAGACTGATCTTTTATTTCTTCATTCTTTTTTAATTGGCACTTCATGGCTTCCATATAACAATTGCTTCAGATTAGCTCCTAATTACATACTTGTGAAATTAATTTGTTCAGCAAATATTGACTTTGTTTTCAGAAAAAGAGCTGCTCTTACAGGTTGACAGATTTAATCATTCACACTTTTATTCAAAGTGAAAAACGGAAATTGCTTTAAAGGTACAGTAACTTTTGTCTTTATCATCTTGGACTCACACTGACATCTAGTGGTTTGGATGCAGCATCATTCACAATAGTTTTCAGTTTCAGATATCATTGTAGAAATGTAATATTCACAGTCAGCCATGATTACTTTAATTAATGAGTGAAAGTGTGAAATAACAGGACAGTTACTGAGATTAAGAGAGTAGTATTCGGCTGGTCATGTGATTATAAAATGGCCGCTCTCCATGTAGAATAAAACAGCTTTTATAAGGTAACTGACATGACTGGAGTCTTAATTTTGTAGTTTTCCTACATATCTTGCAAAATTACCATTTATGTCTTTAAGAGTTAAACCTTTTTAATGAGGAAAAATGACTTTCACCTTTAAAAAAAAGAAACGTTTTTTTTTTCTTCAATACAATAAATGTCACTTAGCGTTGGATCAAGATTATATTTTCTTTGTTAGTTTAAATCGTAAATTGCTGTCCTCTAGTGTTCGATCTATGACACAGGCCTATATTTGACTTCCTAACACCCCATCTGTACACTGGAGGAGTCTGATGAAGTCGCGCAACAGGAGACACAAGCTGGCTTTGATGTAACGCTCAGAAGTTGAAATATACAACGAATAAAACTCACTGCAAAACAAATTCACATATATGATATTTGTTGAGTAAATATATTTTATCTTTGATGGACGGGTTATTATTGAGTCTGGAGTAGCTAGACATCATCATTGTTTATTCAGGGTAATATGCTTATAGTAACAGGATAGTTAACTTCATTTCTTGTAGTATTGTAAAATCATAATTATTGTGGGACCATGTTTCAAAAATGTTTCATTTTGTTAATTTTCTTTTTTGTTACAGTGGCAGTACTTTTAATGTAGGAATGCTAACTTTAGCATTTTGGGGCAAACTGGTTAAAATGGTGAATCTTAAATGAGTTTAAGTTTTTAAAGATATTCCTGAAAGGCAAATTGGAAGACCAATTTCTTATCAATATATGAAAATTAATTTTAGTTAAATTTAAAAATTTAGTTAGGTCAACATATTCATATAACCAAAGCTGTTAAGCATTTATGGTACAGGACTTTTACTTTGCTGACATCACAACACTGAATTTACATTGCATTTCATCTCCATTTCACCCATGTAAAATACACCATCAGATATTTATTAACAATATACAACCCTTTAAGAAATAATTGCTTCAGTGTTTCTGCACACAAACCGATAGGAACAAAAAGACACTGACACAAACTAAGCTTATAACTGATTGTGGCATTTAAAAAAACTTATCATTCAGAAAAGGGTCTAAAAATAAATTCAAACTGAAACAATCAAATGAAGAAATTCTATTTTTGACATTTTCATGACAATTAAGCACATACTGTTTAATTTCCCCCCCAAATTCTCATTTATGTTCCGGTAACACCTATGGATGTTTTTTATTTTGTGTCATTTTCACAACTGTAATACAGTATTTTTTGTATTATAGTAAAATTGCTGTAAAATTTTCTTACAACCATAATAAATTAAAGGCAATGTAACTTTTTCAAAAAGTAATCATGTTATTTTGGGTGAATCTCATGAAAATGTGTCCATCTCTCACCCCAAAATCAAAGAAACCTATTTATAGGACCAATAAAATCCTTTGTATTGTGACATTTTCATGACAAAATTTTATTAGTCATTTTTCTTTTGATTTTTTTGTGTAATTATCTGTAATAAAGCAATTGTTTGTATCATATATTTATACAGTTCTTTTTTTATTAAAATCATCATATATTAAAGACGCAATGCAAGGAAAAAAATGACTAAAATGCTTGTCATTTAAATATAGATTAATTTGCATTAGAGTAATTAGAATTAAAGAGGAAAAATGTGCTTAATTGTCTAAAAACTGTCACAGTTAGAAAAACAAACAAACTTGAGCTTCATTTTCTCTATGCAAAATACAATCTTATTTGTTGAGATGCACAATTTCATAACTTTAAAGTGATAAAATACATCAGGAAAAAAAAACAGGTGCCATTTAATTTTAGAAGTAGAACTGTTGTGAAAAAATGATTTCATTTACTTTTAATTTGGTATTGTGAGATGGACAATTACCGTATATAATAATCACAGAAAAAATAATTCCATCATAATGGTGTTAAAAAAGGCAGACAAATAAAGATGCCACACACAAAAAAAAGAAAGTTTAGCATCCATTTAAGCTGTTGTCATAGTTTATGAAAAGCAAGTGAGACGACCAAAGGATTCAGTCTACTCATCAGTAGTTTTACAGTTAGTTAAGTAATATTCACCCATTAATTCATATGTAGGACAGAGATACAATTAGTGCCAATGTAATAAAACATGGTTTCTGAAGCCATGCATACAGTAGAGCTCATATGAGCGGTTTTTCACAGGCTTTGTGTGTGCCAGAATCAAAAGTCCAAGGCCACATCAGTCCCCTTGATTTTAACCTCAAATTTCAGCATCAATGTAAAGCCAGTATGTGCTAAAACACCCATTTGTTTTTTGAGTGAGCTATCTCTTCAAAATCATTTAAATAAATTGATTAATAACACTGTGTTTGGAAATAAAAGAAACAATATGGTTTCATTGTGGAAGTCAATGGTCAAATCAAGAGATCAGGTGTATGAAAACAGCAGCGCTGGGCACAAGCGTACGTTTCCGTTGAGTGGCAGTTAGGCAGCTCTCTGGGCATATGAAGAGGGTGGAGTCCAGCCTGTAACTGTCTGATAACAGTCTTGTTTCTTAGCATGATGACAATAAAGGTTTGGCAAATAAAGGGGCCAAATGATATGCATGGCATTGCAGTGTTGGTGGAATACACAGGATGGAGCTTCACCAGTGACATCACTGTTCACGTTTAAGGGGTTCATGTCACAAGGCAGGAATTGAGGGACAACTGTTCACATCCTTATGAATCCAAGGAATCAGCTGCAAAAGAGGAGTTGACAGCAGTCAATTTGTTTCCAAACGTAATGTGGTTACATGATGAGACAACTTTTAATCCATTTCATAAAAAGAAAACTTCTAAATAATAAACAACATTTGTTGTAGGTGGTTGACAGGGTGTTACTTTTCTATTGCTTAAAAGGCTCCGAAATTTGAGCCAGTGTTTAGAGGAGCATTGAAATATAAATCATTAACCAATGTGAGTTATCAATCAGAATCAGAATTTACTTTATTGCCATGTAAGTTTTCACATACAAGGAATTTGCCTTGGTGTTTAATGCATACAATAACAATAAACATAGTAAGATAAATAAACTATATTTAAGATACAATATATATAAAGAAAAAGTAAACTGACTGGTTTTAATAAAAGGAACTGTACAGTTGTACACAATATGAACCATAGAATGTGCAAATGTTCACGGTTCAGTTTTTCACAGAAAGGTTTGAGTATAATAAAAGGACTATATCCTTAATTCTATGAATAGAATCCACATGAGATCAGCAGAAGAAGCAGTTTTAACCACTCTACGATGATTTAAAGTAATATTTCTGCAGATAATGTGCCATTTGCAGTGTTGGGTGTAATCTAATTACTAAGTAATTAGTTATTGTAATCTAATTACTTTTAAGTTAAACAAAAGTAGTGTAACACTGCATTTTGATTTCTTGTAATCAGATAACAAGATTACAAACTTTCAGGTGAGTTAATTCCTTTAAGTACATTACTTATACATACTGCATTTCTAAAATATTATTTATGTAGAATACATTTAATATGTCCATCTATATGGATTTTTGTGACTGCTGAAGGGCCTCTTAACAAGTCATTGTAATAGAGAAACATGAGGCACTGATGAGTATATGACTAGTGTGCAACAATGAACAAGGAGGAAATACTGTATAGACATTATTTTGACTTCATTGGGTCTCATTCATGAAACTTTTGTAAATATGAGAGTAAATTCAGAGTAAATTCTGCATAAAATGGACCACATTTGTTATTAAAACATGTATTCCATGAATTCCAAACATTCGTAAATAGGAGGCATGTGCATGTTCATTCACAATTATCATAAAATCACACCTATAAAACACCATACAAGAAAGGCACCAGACTCTCTAGTAAATGCTGTAAACATCTATGTGGAACAGTAATGAAATAGTTATGAATGAAGTGCATTCACATTTTGATTTAGCAAGCACAATAGCATCTATAAGAAAGGGAGGACTTACGCTCATCGCATGTTTTTGCTGTCATCAGAGGCTCTTTTGTGAATCAAACAGTTTGAGAAGTCAATAAAAATGGTTTGACATGAGTGTAAAGCATTTTAAATTCACGCCGGCAGGAGAGCGGTGGGGCCGGGCCGTGAGGACACAACCCTTGAATTACGCTAATCAGCCGGGAGGGGGATAAAGATGAGCCGGAGGCGCCAGTTTGAGTGAGTGTGAGAGAGAGAGTGTGAGAGATTGTGAGAGAGTGTGAGAGAGAGCCACATGCGGCCGCAGTGTGTGCTGTCGATGTGCTTTATTTTATTTAAAGTTTGTCATTAAAGTTGATGTTCTGCCCGTTTCCGCCGCTTCTTTACCCATCCCTTCCCATGTTTTGGCACCAACGTAACGGGTAAGGAGGAAGGATGCGCTGTCGCGGAGTCCTCACCTCCGCAGCCATTTGCCTGGGGCCGGAGGGTCACTGCCGGCTGCCAAGAGACAGAGTAACCGCTGTCATCCGCCGAGAAAGGGGAGGAGCCGTTCCGTCCACCAGGGGTTGGAGGGCTTGCTGCTGTCTGCCGGGGGAAGAGCAAGCTGTCGTTCGCCAGAGGTCGGAGGAGTGGCTGAGGACAAGGCAACAGAGTGTCCGGGAACCGGCAAGCCAGTGTTTTGCCTTTCCTCTGTCGCTCCACCTCGCTCTTTCCCTCTCCCCTTTCCCTCCCAGGCCTCCAGAAAGGTGGGGAAGACCTGCTGGCAGGCACGGCAAGAAGGGCAACAGCCCCTCCCTCCAGGAAGGAAGGGGAGTACGTCATCCAGGGACAATGTGTGTGTGTGTTTTATGTTGAGTGTATGTCATTAAATGTACATTGACTGTTCTGCTGGTTCCCACCTCCTTGCCCATCCCTTACTCCCGTTACATCCACCAACATTAACATTTTCTGATTCAGTTCGCAGCACGTCATTTGTGAAACTTCTCAGGTAAATCATGATGGTAACAGTGATTACTTGCACTGGAAGATTCTTCAGAGAAATAAATAGAATCCCAGAAGGAGGTTTTTGACTGAAATGCTGTAACGGCGGGTTCACACATTCTCCCGAGAGTGGGGCATGAGTGGCACGTTATCGTTTCGGCACCAAAATTAACAGATGACACCGATAAACTGGTAATGCATCCCAGACGCGGCAGTGAGCGAATAGTTTTGGTATTTAGCATATTTTTGCCACGCGGCTCATGCAGAGCTCAGTGGCTCTGGGGCAGTACAACACAAAAATAATCAGGAGATTATTGAAAAGACAGAAAAGCAAATCAAAACGATTAAAACCGAACCTATAGTACACTACAATGTATATGTCTGCAGGCAAGTAAACTCAATAAAATAACTTGAAGGAAACTATTAATAAACTGCCAGATCTTTTGCCATTCTGTGTATACAACATTAGCCAATCACAACCAAGTGTGCTGATAAAGATTAAGTGCGCGTGACAGCCCGCTTTTGTCCTTGAAGCAGCAATAACCTCAGCTTATTATGACCTAATTAACGAAAAAATCTGGCCTAGTTCCCCATAGATAACTTTATTTTCTGTGCAGAGGTCCAACACGACCGCCCCACTCACGGAGGATGTGCGAACACGATTTACTGATGCCTATACTAAATTCTGAAACCTAAACTACCGGTATAGAGCTCAAATCAAATAAAAATGAGGGCATACATATTCAAACGCAAAAGCAAAAATCAAACATCTTTCCATTTATCTTTTACCACCCCATGTGAAGCACTTCTGCTGGAAAAATGAGAAGTAGAATTTGGAAATAACTATATTTTGTAAAAAATAAATGCTAATTTACAAGTGGTCGGGAGAATAAGGTGTTAATTTTGTTTGTACCAACTATGTTTTGAAAATACGAAAACTTTAATGAACCTGATGTAAATGAGAATTTACATCAGTATGGCGAACGATTTACACAAAAATTGGTTTTGCTAATTTTTCATGAATGAGGCCTATTGAGTGGAAAAACAGCTGTGAAGTGTTTTAAAAACTTAAAAGTAATTAGTAAAGTGATTCATTTTTGATGACATAATCAGTAAAGTAATATGATTATGATTTTTAGAGAAGTCATTAGTAACGCATTACTTTAAGTAACATAATAAAACTGGTCATTTGCCAAGTATAGATTCTACATTCATGGCACTAATGCTAACGCAAACATGCTATACGTGGCATTAATATGCACGGATTACCATCTTTTATTGTATTTTATGATACATTTTGTGAAAAACATTCACATAAGATCATTATAATAATGGATTTTAAAAGAAAGACATTAGATATATTGCAAAGATGGGTTTATAAAAGGGTAGCAGACAGGTAAGGGTGTGTCAAAGGGCAGAATACAGACAAATAATAATTTCTATGGTTTCTAGATCGTTTTTAGGTGGTTGCTAGTGTTCTGAATGGCACTAAGCACGTGGCTAAGATTTTATGGTTGCTTGCTAGGGCATTGCTAGTTGCTAGGGTGTTCTGGGTGGTTGCTAGTAGAGGTCGACCAATATTGGATTTTGCCAATACCAATAACTAAATTGGTGGGAAAAGCCAATAACTGTTTAATCAATTAATCAATAGTTTTTAAAATCAATTTGTCAAAAAAGTTAATGTTTACTTAAAACTTGGCATACTAGTTGTGACCTTTGCCATTTCAGGCAACTATACTTAATTTAGGCAACTACACATATAGTACATTCAGTCATACTGGTTTGGAATAACATGAGTGAGTAAATGACAATTTTCATTTGTGGATAAACTCTTCCTGAAAACTCCTTTAAGTGGTTTCTAATGAACCGTCATTTGTGAAATACTTTGGTCATTCACTTTTTACATTTACAGATTTCAAGAGGGGAATATTTAAATGTTGTCTTTCTTTACCATCTTGTGGGGGGTCAATGGTGATGTCCTCCATCTCGGTGTCATCCTTCATCTCTTCATCCTCATCCTCCTCCTCCTCCTCTAGTTCATTGGCAATAAGTTGTCGAGCAAGTTTGATGTTTAGACCTTCATTATAATGCATCTTCCTCATCATTTGAAACTGCTTCTTTCTGACTGAGGACAGACAGGACATACACAGCTCTAAACGCTAGAATCGAAGCAATTTTGTCCACTGACAAAAGGAGATAAACATACTACACTGCATCATGGAGATTTTTCTGAAGTACATTAATGTAATAGACCAGATACCTTGTTTTTAAGCAGACACAATGACAGAGCATTTGAACTATACATCAGTATTTTTTTTTCAATTCAGTAAATATGTAAAAAAAGGTAGGCCAACACAAATAGTTGGAACAATGTGTGTTTCAGAGTTTGAGCCAAACAGCCACAGGCTGATTGTGCAGTGAGCTGTGTTAATGTACATCAGTGCGAAGAGGTGAAGCTGAGGGCACGAGAGAGATGTGTCACCTTGGTCCTCTGGACTCAACTCCTCTTCTTCCTCTTCCTCACTGCTCTCCTCTTCTGGCTCTCTCATGAAGCGAGATTCAGCACCCTCCACCGCTGCAGCCAGCCTGACAGAGAGAATGTAACCATTATAGACTACAAAAACCAAGTGAGCTGCCTTGTTCCCTACTGCCTACACAGGCAGCTGCATGTTGCTTGCTAATGATGTAATACTATTATAAGCATACATACTTAGACTTCTCAGTATTGATTCAACTGTTTATTATATTGATATTTCTCTCGCCATCTTGGATTTATCTTTTCACTGAGCTTGTCACAGGGATGCAGGGATTACCTTCTCTGTAAAAGATGTGTGCGATTATGCATACATCTGTAATATAGTTACACTTGTTATTCATGTTATATTCACCAAACCTTAAATAGCTGCAGTTAGCGGGAGTCGCTTGGTGCCATGCAAGGTTCAGACATGTGAATGGCGAGCTCCGTGCACTTTGCTCGTTTTAATACTTTGTGTCATAAACTGGTGAGATTTGATACACCCTCTTCCATAACTATTCTATGAAGACAATGTCAAAAAATTCAAAATCCTCAGGCTCTGGACACATTAAAAGACACTTACGTGCTCAAGCGGAGGCCCCTGAGCTACAGGCAGAAAGCCGGTGCGGTGGAAAAGATTCAGCGTCAAATGTCAAACATGTTGGCACTGTTGACGAATTTCAATGCTGACTTGGGAGGATTTTGCTTTAATACGTCGATCAATCACAGCCATGGAGACGAAATTCACAGAGTTTGTTACAAGAGTGTAGGATGTTGAGAAACGGATTGATTATCTGGAATTATCGGAGAGGGAACTAGGTGCTAATCCGTTAGCGACCAAAACAGACTTGGATTGCGTTTGGGAAAGGTTGGAAAATATAGAGAATCGTAACCGCTGACACAACGTTTGAATTGTTGGAATTTCTGAAGACGAAGGCGGCAGAGATATGGTGAAATTCCAAGACGAGCTCTTCCAGAGTCTGCTTGACATAACAGGCCATAAGCTGGAAATCGAGCAAGCTCAGAGTTCCGGCTCGGACACAGACCCTGATCAATTCTGGCCAAATTTCTGAGATCATCCGATAAAGATCTTGTGTTACATGTGGCGAGGAGTAAAGGAAGGCTTTCTTGGAAGAACCACAGCATTTTCTTTTTCCCAGACGTTGCGAATTCGACAAGAGAGAAACATGATTGATTCAAGGAATGCAAGAGACTCTTGGAAGGTTGCTTTTGCACTGATATTCCCAGCCAAATTGTGAATAGATGCTAAGGATGGCCGCAAAATATTTATAAGCCCACAGCAAGCGATATCCTTAATAAAGTCAATGGAATGAATAAGTCATTGTGTGATGCTCTCGATGCAGCCGAGTGGACCTGACTCACGGAACATTCACTGGACTGTCTGAGGAAACAGAGTGCCTTATGTGGTTCTTTTTGTGTTGGTTCTGCCTAATGGCTGGAGTTTGCTCTGAGACTAAGATGTTTCCAATTTAGCAAATCCACAACAGATGAAATGAGGGACTTGTATTAAAAATAAAATTCTTGAATAAATCTTATGGACTGATGAAAAAAATTGTATACTCAAACCAGATGTGTTCAAAAGTCTCCATATATCCAAAGTCTCTAAAGCCCAAGATTGTTACACATCCTGTGAAGCATCAATGTTGCTCTAGGGGGCTTACACACTTTTGCGGCACTATTTTCATTTTCATTTATTTATGTATTCTCTTTTCATGGTAATGCAACAGGAAATGCCACAACAGCAATTTAACAAATCCAACAAACACAAAAAAAGTACATTCCATGACAAAAAGAACAGGAGTAGGAAGAAGAAGAAAAAAATCTTATAAACTCCTACCCCATTCTTATAATAATTTTTTTTACAAATTAGATGACCTCACCGACATGACAAAAGATAACAACAACAAAAAATAACAAAATAGCCCAGACCAGATAATCTACTTTCAATTTTAACAATTTTCCTTTTTTTGTTTTATTTATTTTTTTATTATTAATTCTGCTTACACAACACTAAACAAACAAACAAAAACAACAATGATGGAATGATGACAACATTGTTGTTGTAATTTTATCAATTTTCACAATCATCTTTATATGAATTAAGTATCTTCTGTTTATACTTGTATTTAAATTGTAGAATGTTTGAACAACATTTTAGATCATTTTCTAGAAAATTCCATCTTTTCACACCAGAAACTGAAACACACATTTGTTTGAGGGTATTTCTAGCAAAAGGGTGTTTAAAGTCTTTATTTCTTCTGCTTGTCCCAGTATTTACAGTAAAAAGAGTTTGCAGTCCATGCGGTAACAAGCAGTATTTTGCTTTATGAACAACTAATAAAGTTTGTAAAGCAACCAAATCCTTCAGTTTGAGTAGTCCTGACTCCAAAACAGTCCTGTAGTATGTTCTCTTGGAGCAACTCCATTAATTATTCTTATGGCTCTTTTTTGCTAAATAAATAAGGGCATTAAATTAGTGAAATAAGAATTACCCCATATCTCCAAACAATACATCAAATATGGCAAAATAAAGGAACAATATAGGATTCTCATTTCCTTATAATTTAACAAACTTTACTCAAAACGGCAATGTTTTTACAAATTGTATTTCTTACATAAGCTATGTGTGACTTCCATTTAAATTTTTCATCAATGAGTACTCCTAAAAACCTAAATTCTGACACTCTCTCAATAATTATTCCATTTAAAGTCAAACGAACATTTACAAGGCATTTTTGATTTGTAAACAACAAAAATTATTACTTAAATTTAACGACAGTTTATTTTTATTAAACCATTTCTGAAGTAGAACCAATTCTTGTTCAATAGTTTTCATTAATATTTTGATGTTCTTTCCCGATACAAAAAAATTTGTATCGTCCGCAAAAATAACAAAACGTAAAATCTTTGATTCATCACAAAGATCATTAATATATAAAATAAATAATTTTGGCCCCAGCACAGAGCCTTGAGGGACTCCACACTGTATTATTTCCAACTTAGATTCATGGCCTATATACTCTACATATTGTTGTCTATTTTCTAAGTAACTAATAATCCAGTTTAATGCTACACCTCTAATACCATATGTCTGTAATTTAGATATCAATATACCATGATCAAGAGTGTCGAAGGCCTTTTTATGGTCAATAAAAACACCAACTGTGTGATTTTTATTCTCCAATTCTGTGGTAATGTCTTCTGTGATTTTCATCAAAGCCATAGCTGTTGAGTGGGTGCTTCGAAACCCAAACTGATTATCATGTATCAAAGAATGTTTTTCAAGAAAATAATCCAATTTTTTAACAAAAAGCTTCTCCAGAATTTTTGAAAATTGCAAATACAAAGATATAGGCCTATAATTTGTGAGACTATGCATATCACCAGATTGAAAAAGGGGAATAATTTTAGCCACCTTCATTTTATCTGGAAAGAAACCTATATTAAAAGACAAATTGATTATATATTTTAATGGTCTACTAATGCAACTTATAGTTTCTTTAACAATATACATATCTAAGCCATCACTATCGCATGAATGTTTACTTTTTAATTTAGAGACAATAGAAATAATTTCACTCTCACTAACTTAATCAACAAAAAGAGATTGCATGACTCTGCTTTCACCAGTCCAGCTTTTATTTTCATTATGTAGTGGTATAGTTTTGGCAAGATTTGGACTAACATTGCAGAAAAATGACTTAAATTCATCAGCCATTTTTTCACCACTTATCTCGACGTTCTGTTCATTTATTAAGTATAATGGCTGACAATATTTCATTTCACTGCCCATAACCTCCCTTAAGACTTTCCACATTCTTTTGATATTACTTTTATTATCTATCAACAAGTTTGTATAATAATCTTTCTTTGCACGTCTCATTATAGTAGTCAGCTTATTTTTATAGGCTTTATATTTTTTTTCTGCATTTACTGTCCGATATTTTACCAAGTCCCGATAAAGCTTATTCTTATTTTTACACGATTTCAATATACCCTTCGTTAACCAAGGTTTTTTTATTATATATCTTACTTTATCATTCAATATTTTTATTGGACAATTTTTATTATATAACCATAGATACTTTAAAAAAAAATAATTAATAAGCCTTATTAACATTATTTGTACTATAAACATTGTCCCATTGGTCTTTCATAAGATCATCCCTAAATCTATTTAGTCTTTCCTCCGTTCTTAACCTAATAACTTTAATAGACTTTTCTTTCTTTACTTTTACTTCACAGAGGTGAGCTACAAAAATCGGTAAATGATCAGTTGTATCATTTAACAAAAGACCACTTTTGACCGTTTTTTCAAATATATTTACAAAAATGTCAGATCACATTTCAGATCACTACTAAAATATAAAGCAACCACCCCTCCTCTCTTATTAATTAACAAAACATTCATAACCCTCAAAATGAAATTCCACACCTTTCTCATCCGTTAACCAAGTCTCAGACAAAGCTATAACAGTAAATTTATTTTGTAATGTGTTCAAATAATCATATATTTTACTAAAATTTGAATACAGGCTTCTACTATTCAAATGAATAAGAGAAAATGAACCAGCCGTTTCTATATTACTAGTAAATTCTGCGTATGTATAGTATTTACATGTATCATTTATATTTGGAAAAATATAAATTTGACTCCGAGTCCAGTTCTTCATGGTCATTCACATCCTTCTGAATTTTCAACTTGTAAGGTATGTTTACATACTGCGGACATTGCACTCAACTATACAAATTAGCGCTTGCCACAATGTAGGCCTAATCTCCACATACCTTATTCGTCGTGTGTCTTATGTTCATAACTGTCCAAGGAAAGTCGAAGAGATTCAACGCTAGCTGTTATTTCCCCAGCGGGAGCATGTTTGCTCCTACTGCGGGGGGACTGCCATCCTACAGCCCGCAGCGCAGAGTCCCAATCCGGCTCTTGTCTTGGAACTTCCATCGTTACACCAAAGTCCTTTAGACCCTCAGCTGCTTTTCGTGGACTTTCAAACATGAGTTTTGCAGGGTAGAGAATGCGAGACTTGATTTTTTCGCTCCTGGAGTTGTTTCCTTGCGCTCCTGTATTTTACACGCTCCTTAAAAACGTCGGTAGTATAATCCGCATCAAAATATATCCGTTGATCCTTGATCCGAATGTCCTTTAGAGACCATGCAGCATATAGCACTCGTTGTTTCTCCTTAAAACTGCGGAAACAGACGATGATTGATCTGGTGAAGTCCGCGGCACGTCCCGTAGAAACACCTGTTGCTGCAGCGTGATGCGCCCTTTCAATGTAAATCTCTTCCCGGATATTAAGCTGCTCACGAATAAGCTTTTCTATAAACTCAATCATATTACTTCCTTCTGTTTTCTCCGGTACAGAGTAAATTCTTAAATTATTTCTCCGTGAACGGCCTTCCAGACCCTCACACTTCTCCTCAAGGTACTTTTGTTTGCGCATTAGATGAAACAGCACCTTAGTCAGATCCATGTTTCGGTCCTCGTTGTCCGCAATCCTCTGTTCGGCATCCTTCACCCTTGTTTTTAATTCTTCAAAGTTCAGTTTTATATCGCTCACCTCCTTCCTCAGCACACTAAAGTTTTCAGCCGTTTCAATTCGAAATAATTTAAGTTCCTTCAATATTTGTGAAGTAATATCGGGGCTACCAGCGCCCTTTCCCTCCAGGCAGGTTTGGTTTGCTGGCACGATATCCGACAACTCGCCTCGTCTTAAATTTGGTTTTGGTATTTTTAGGCACTGTTTTTTTCCTTTAAATATTAACTTGATAGTTCAAGTCATAATACACTTTTTCTAAGTCCACAAGCAGTAGTCAATCTTTAAAATTTAAGCTTTTGTTTGTCAGACGTTACACCCTGGTATCGGCTGTTCGGCCATCTTGGCAAAATAAGATGGCCGAACTATGATCAAGGACTGAGTCCATCAAAAGATTAAAGTCTCCTCCCAATATTATATCATGAGGGGTGCTAACAGCTTGCAATAGACAAGCAATAGACATTAGCACTGAACCCATACTACACCAGACTCAAGCTTCATGATAACAGCGAAATACCACATTGTTTTTTATTCAGTACAGTTGTATGTCGAGAAGCAATATCTCACAGACAGCAGTGGTATTCGGCTGAACTCTGTGGTGAAGTAGCTCAGACTATGAGCACACTCCAGTGCTGTTCACACAGAAGGAACACAACACACTGGAATCGAACGCAAGGATCTCAAGACGCACAATTGCAAGTTGAACAATCTTTCCTGACAAAGCATTTAAACAACACTTAATTTGAGAAACACTTATAAGAGAGCAAGATGTAATGGCCAAAGACCTCCAGCAAATGTAAGGGGCTGTTCACAAGTATGTGATTGATCTGAAGTATGTGCAAGTATGTGATTGATCTGAAGTCAACGTTTTACAGTGAGGAAAAAAAATTATCATCATTGAAATCAGATGCATTTCTGATTTGTTTATACTTTTCTCTCAGCTGCATGATACGAATTTGCTTTCTCACGTCACTAATATGCAACTTAGCTGGCTAATGAATGCATAAATGTGACCAGCTAGATATAAACTAATGCAAATAGATGGTAACAATTGTGATATTTAAACATTTGGGTAAGACTTGAGTGTATTTTTGTCACACCGCTTGAGGTTAGCTTTAATGTTAGCATGCTCGCCACCTTGTCTGTTGAGATACTGCTGTTCTCTACTAATGCAGCATCTAGTCAACAAATTAATTACTTTATAATGATATGACAACATGTATACCTTTTTGCTGGTGATATTTTAAATCAGCATCTGAAGTGTTCCGCTCCATGCGGTGTTAAGTCTTATGTGTCAAAACAAACACCACAAGGCATCAGTAAAGTTTATTTCACCTCTAGAGGCCGCTCTCATGCTGTATAACGACAGCGAACCTTCCCAACCGCTCCAGCACCAGACGCAGAAGAGAAAAACTATCGGCGTGAATTTTTGCAGATAACCGATAGTTTCTGTAATGTTATCGGTGCCGATTAATCGACAAAACCGATATATCGGTCGACCTCTAAAAGATACAGATGGAGAAAGCGAGAGCAGTTGAGACAGATCAAAGCAGAACAGTTTGATAACTCAGAGGTTTGGGATGGGAACAATATTCCCTGCAGCTAATGAACCACTCACTCACATTCATCTCAGTGCATCAAAGGCTTTTAAAGTCAGGGCACTACATTTCAAGACCCAAAGCCTACACTAAAACATAGCACTTATTTATTCAAAGACTTTAAGTGCTTTTCTCTTAGGGGAAAAAATTCTTCTGTCAAAAAGATTGCCTCTTTCTGATGGTCTGGAGTTAGTCTCACATAACCAGACCTTTGACTTAATGACAAAAGTTTGAGTCCACTTTACAGCTTATTCTGTCCAAGAACCACCCATGTAGAGAGGGCGATATAAATCGAACAATTATAGTAAAAAAAATTATGTAGGTGCCGTTTAGAAGCAGGTTAATCAAAACAATTTATACATACTAAAAGAATACATTTGAAAAGTACTAAAAATAAATGATGACGGTCTGGTAAAAAGTTCCCAAGTCAGTTTTAATGTGAAAAAAATCTTGGAATCCATTAATTTTTAATAAACATCAACCCCTGGAACATGCAAGTGCCTGAAGTTGAAGAAACACCCATATAGACATTTGTGATCAGAAATTCTCCCCGCCCAAATAGTGCTAAGTATTTTGAAACTGCTAGAACGTTGGATGATAAACAAGCTCTTAAATCATGTTTAAGTTTAATCATCTGGCAAACGCTTTTATACAAAGTGACTAGTGCACTATACATTTAATCAGTGTGTGTGTCCCCTGGGAATCAAACCCATGACCTTGACATTGCTAGTTCCATGCCAGTTGAGAGACAGGAACCACGAAAACAGCGTAGATTGTACATAGTGTCATGATGTCAAACTTCACATAGGAGAGATAAGAGAGAGAAGACTGTGTGCTAACCTTATATTTAAATGGGTTAGCAGCTACGGTTGGAGTGGCTGTGACCATTGATTCACCTGTAGGCTGTTCCATGTGAACTCAGTTCTGTTAATTCATGTAACATCTCTGACTACATGTATTCAACAAACCTTGTGTGCAGGAGACAAGAAAATTAGTAAAATTGCAGGTAACCCTACAATTTTGTTGATGATTCCAATGGGGATGGGGCATTCCAAAGCTTTGCCAAAGTGACACTCCATCATGCGAAAATGTTAGCTTTTGCTGCAACTTAGGCATCCATTGACCAATAAGAAATGTAGGCAGGGCCCAGCTTTTGCAAATCCAAACTGAGCTTAAGACTACTGTCAAACAAGCTCTCTCAAGCGTTATTGTGCCCTAATCCTTGTGCAAGTGAAATGCCCTATGCTTCAGTTTAACTGAATCTATAGATTCAGTTTAATTCAGTGTACTGTAAATACAGTTGAAGTCAGAAGTTTACATACACTTTGGTTGAAGTCATTAAAAAAATATATTTTAACCACTTCACAGATTTAATATTAGCAAACTATAGTTTTGTCAAGTCATTTAGGACATCTACTTTGTGCATGATGAGTAATTTTTCCAACAATTGTTTACAGACTGTTTCAGATTGTTTCACTTTTTATTGACTACCACCATTCCAGTAGGTCAGAAGTCTACTTACACCATGTTAACCATGCCTTTAAGCAGCTTGGAAAATTCCAGAAAGTGATGTCAAGCCTTTAGACAGTTAGCAAATTGGTTTATGATAGTAGGTTTACTGAATTGGAATTGTACCTGTGGATGTATTTTAAGGCCTACCTTAAAAAAAAAGTGTATGTAAACTTCTGACCCAGTGGGAATGTGATGAAAGAAATAAAAGCTGAAATAAATAATCATACTATTATTCTGAAATTTCACATTCTTAAAACAGTGATCCTAAGTAAGCTAAGACAGGGAACGTTTTCTATGATTAAATGTCAGGAATTGTGAAAAACTGTATTTAGCTAAGGTGTATGTATACTTCTATCTTCAACTGTATAAAGAAAACACAAATTTTGTGGTTCTAGAACAGAGCTGTACAGTGAGACAGTTTTGCTTGCAAGTGTGTGATAAGTGTAATTTCCAGCTACGAGGAGCATTGTAACAATGTTTTGCAGCACAATGACTTTTATTGTGATTAATATTTATAGTAATAAAAGTACACTCAATGAGCACTTTATTAGAAACACCTGTACACCTACTTATTCATGCGATTATCAAATCACTCAATCATGTGGCAGCAGTGCAATGCAGGAACAGGAGCTTCAACCATCAGAATAGGGGAAAAAATTTTATCTCAGTGATTGACCGTGGCATGATACTTTGTGTCAGATGGGCTGGTGTGAGTATTTCTGTAACTGCTGATCACCTGCCAAAAACAAAAAAACACCCAATTCTATGGAAGGAAACCACTTTTTATGAGAGAGGTCAACGGAGAATGGCCATGACTTGTTCGACAGACTGATGACAGAGACGCAAGAGTAGCTCAGATAACCTCTCTGTACAATTGTAGCGAGCAAAATAGCATCTCAGAATGCACAATATGTTGAACCTTGAGGTGGATGGTCTACAACAACAGAAGACCACGTCTGGCAATTTATTAGGACCATAGTCTTCCTAATAAAGAGTATATCATGTCAAATCATTAAAAATATGTTCTCAACCCTGTTCCTGGAGGCCTTCCAACACTGCATATTTGTATATCTCCCTTTTTTGACGCACCCAATTCAGGTCTTGGCATCTCCACTAATGAGCTGATGAGTTGAATCAGGCGTGTTTGATTAGGGAGATATCCAAAATGTGTAGTGTTGGGGGGCCTAGGAACAGGATTGAGAACCACTACGCTAGATGGATGCCTTTGACTGTTGCGCTGTGTCTAGCGATTTTTTTCAGCATCTTGTGCAGTAGCGATGCATTTTTTGATGCTTTGTCAATTTAAAAGTCTCTATACACCTGCGTTCACAAATACAACATTTTAATGCTCATTTTAGCAATCAAATTTGCATTTTAATCTTAAATTCAACTAATATTTATTTTCAGTTCATTAGCACCAGTTCTAACATCTAAACAAGTAAGTGTGAAGCCCTTTGCTAGAGTGTTTTGACAACACGAGAGACATAAAAGTCTAGCTCTTAAAAGTACAAACTAAAATAGTTGTCAAAATATAACTGAAGAAAAAACTTTTTTGTATGAGTTATTATACAGTGGGGTCCAAAAGTCTTTGTCCACAATGACAATCTGGGATTTTTTAAATGTAAATGTGGAAATAAAGTAAGGATTTGGGAAAAAATTTTTATATAAGAAGCCATAAATTGAAGAATAAATATTGAAGATTCTACACCATTTCTAAGATTGATTGTGTGACAGACAATGTTAACGCCTTTATACAAAAGGTAACTTCTTTGCTTCCATTAAAGCTTACAATATGCACTTTGAATCATATTCAAATCATGCTGGATAACATGGATCATGATGTTTTCCTTGTGAAGTCAATGCCAGCTCGAGTGCATGCCGTCATTAAAGCAAAAAGGGACCCATCAAATACTTTACCAATTCTAAAATGTACATTTTGTATTGAATTTGTAAATAAAATGTTTTTGTAATTAATTTAGAAGCAAACTAGAAGTATTTTTACAAGTAGTTTCAGACATTTGGATGCTGTCGAAGCCCTTATGCACATATACGTAATAGCAATGATGCACTGCCCTAAACCGTACAGTAGTTTTTTCACAGACATCACTCACTTCTTAGCAAGGTCATCTCCAGGTAGTACTGTATTCCCATCTGAGTCACTGAGTGCCCCCTCGTCCTCGTCCTCACCAACCATCCTAAGAGAGACAGAAGAGTTTTGGCCGACAGCCTGAGCGGAGAAAGACGGCATAACCTTTTCTGCAAGTTTGCAGTCATATTGAGTTGCAGCCTCAAAGTGCATCTCTTGTATTTTGAAGACACAGCAGAAACATATACAGAGATTAAAGAAACTGTTTTAACTCAATCCATACAGCCTCAGCAAGAGATCATATCAGAACAATCTTGAATGACTATAGGGGTAATTCTCCTTAAACTATGATGCAGTCATTTTTTAAATATATTACAAAAAGAAACTGTTGTACAATGATTTTTTTAAATTAAAATCAGTGAAAATTAAAGGCAGTACCAAGGGAGGGGAGTACTCTTTAAGTATGGATTTAAGCATTTGCTTTAAGTAATCGTGTGTAACAGTTTTTCATATTCTGTTTGTTTCATGAAAATAACTTGAATAATAAACCACGTCTGTTTAGAACATATGCAACTCATTATTGAGATAAACAGCTTTTAGTCTCAGTAAAGAAATATGCCTGTTATGTTCTATTCATCTATTAACATTAACAGCTGTTTATCTACTGTTATACTACAGGGCTGTTGAATGCTTGATTCTGATTGGTTGAGAACGTTCTAAGGTGTGCAATTATTTTCAGGGAAACGCACGGCTAAAGTAGTTCCAGGCAGGTCTTGACCGCATTACAGTTCCATATCACTTCGTGTAGTCAACTGTAATAACGGAAAATAGGATACATTTCATAACAAGAAGTGACAGCGACAAATCCACTTCAACTTCAAGAGGATTTGTCACCAGACACAGCAGCCCAATACGTCGTTGGATGATTTGAATTCTGTCAGCCCAATGCGCTTGATCTGCCATTTTCGATGTCTGACTTCACCATCAATGGAAACGTGCAGTTTAATTTTAATAAATAAATTCGTTCGAATTAACGAATGAATTATAACGTATGAATTAATAAATAAATTAAATAATATGGCGCACATGATTTTCTGTCTCATTATTGCAACCTCTGTCTCTCTAATAACTACACTAATAACTGCATTAGTCTGCTGTCAGTGGCTCAAACCTCCGTTACTACCTCTAAAATGGCGTTTTGGAATTAGCAACGGAGGCATGGGATTAGATGCGTAAGAAATTAGTCCTACATACAAGAGCGTTTTAATGACAAAAACTTGACAAACGTCTAGAATCACATCATCTGAACAATGTTTCGAGGTGTGGTAACTGTAGTATAAGCGGAATAATTGACTCCGGGCGTTGAATTATTAGAAAAATAATGCACACCAGGTGTAACGGCCACTCCGCTTCGCGTCGTGACCGCATTACCACCCCGGGTGTGCATTATTTTTCTAATAATTCAACGGCCCGTCGTCAATTATTCCTTACTTATACCATGGTCTGTTCAAATAATCTATTATGATTGGTTGGAATGTGTGCTGTTCAAACCGTTGAATGAACAGGTAGTTTCCGGTCAGTTTTAATCAACGTTTGATATTAATGTGCTGTTTGTAACCCTAGCAACATAACATCACAGAGCAAGCAGCGTGAGCTACAGCAATTGAAAACATTTCCTAAACATTTTCATCAGCATAGCTAATATAATGGAAATGAGAGGTTGAAATCAGGACCTATTAAATGCTTCTTTCGCTGTCCAGCAAGGCGATGCAAAAGATTTAAACTAATGTGTTGTGTAACCCACACTTACACATCACTGACTCAAACTCTGAAGAAGAGCCGTTTGTTTACAATTGCAGTTAAGCGCTACCATTCAAGGGCGATTTTCATTCATAATTCAGTCAATCGTGCAGCTTTGATGGATATCATACCGATGTCTCAGAGGTAAAAATCTGCAGGTTCCAGAGTGTTTTGAATGGTTTTCCCCTTATCATACAGTATAGTATGTATTACTTTTACTGTCACTGCCACGTTTGTAACATCCTTTTTACATTCCCCTCTACATTCTGTGGATATTATTATTTTTGGATTGTGCATTGATTGTGCACTAGAGCTGTTGGAAATAATAGTTTCAGTGATGCATCGCTATTCATGAATCTGTTCTATTCTATTCTGAATCGATTCTCAAAAAATCATTTGATTCGGAGTTCAGTTTAAATCATGGCAGAGCAGTGGTGCATGCCAAAGACAGATGTGGAAACAAAGACGTGAGTTAAATGCATACACTAAAGTCAAGTGCACAAACACGACTGTTTGCAGACCAGCTGTATCAAACACATGACCATTTGTGCCCGAATGAAAATATGATCCCGAAATTCTTTCACAAACCCACACACATAGCAACGGGAGAGTTTATTAGTGATAAGAAGCCAACAAACAAACAACATGAAAGACGATCTTGCACACATTTTGGTGCTTTTCTCTCTTTATACTGTTAAATGCTTTGTTTGGAAAATGTTAATAAAACATTGTTACATATGGTTTTCTTTTCTAAGGAACTAAATGTATTTTGACAGAAAAATATGTATAATCAAATGTCAGCACTTGATTAATCACGTTTAAATATTTTAAATCGACTGACAGTGTGGAATATTCCACACATTAAGCGACCAAAATTAAAATATAAGGAACAAAATCACTATGCGTCTTCATGTTTTGTGTCAAGTGCCGTTTCACAGGGAGATAAAGACTGGCTCATCTCAAATAAAATTGTTTTCTTTAAAAACTTTTTTTTTTTTTTTTTTTTATTTTAACTGTAAATATAAAATACAGTTTAATGGCCAGTAAGAATTATTTATGGATGGATAAATATTTTCTAATTTATTGAGAACATAAACCTGTTCTCTCTTTGAGAGGCCGTAAGCTATGGAATACTCTTCCATTTACCATTAGAAACGCCCCAATCTTGGACAGTTTTAAGAAGTTACTTAAGACTCATTAATTTAAGGTAGTCTTTTAATATTTATTAATATTAGTTTTATGTGTGGTTGCTGCTCTATGTTAGTCATTTTGTGTTTAGTCTTTTTAAATTTGTTGGTATGGTGGTTACTGTTGGCTAACTTTTTCCCCAAGGAGTACATGCGCTCCTAAATGAAAAAATGTAGGAGCACACAAAGAAATTTAGGAGCACAGTGAAAATTAAATACAGAGTTTATTAACAAACAATTTATTACATACATATTTATACTGCGTGTATGAGTGTGTGTGCGTGTACTACGGGACACACATCTGTGAACAGCACATACCTCCCAAATCACACATTGAACCCATGCCTACTAAAATCAAAGGATATCAGTTGTCCAGCTGCTTTTGTATGTTGACCGTCTGGCACACTTAGTGGTCAGACAGCGATCTCTCATTATGTCAGCAATTTGACCGATCATCTCCGCACATTGTCGTATGTGGGATTCATGTAAACTCAGTTTTTGTGGTGCAGTCTGATAAGCGACTCAGATTTGATGAAAGGTTCTTCTTCTTTCACAATGAAGTATGCAATGTTTATCTTTATTTTCAGCTGCTTCCACTTCCTCTCCTCAGACTGCAGCACTTGCCTCCTCAAGGCTGCTGACACAGAGCCTGATTGTTTCTCCTGTCTCATCCAGAGCACTGGATATGCCGCCGTGAGATGTTTCGCTACACTATCTCTTTTCAGATTAGCGATGGGCATTCCGGCTCTTTTCATAATTGGTGTTAAAACAATTCTAATTAAATTATTAAATGAAATTATACTCTACCTTAACCACAATTTATTTAAAAATGCATTGATTTGTTAAGAAAAATAATACTATTAAACATTTGCATTTAAAGTATAACTTATTGTATATAAACAAAGTGCATATAAATCTAACCATTCAAAACGAATACAATCTGAACAGAATAATAGACAGGGCCACCGCTGGCCTAATTGATGCCCTACGCGTGATATGAGCGAAGCGATCGTCAGTGTTCCGCAACTGCTTTCAGGTGCTTGAATAACGTATAGCGAGCGAGTAAGGGCAGCCGGTGGACTTTCTGGTGCCATCCTAGGGTAAGATGGTGCCCCCCTAGGGAGTTGATGCCCTACGCAAACTGCGTAGTATGCATGTACGTAGCAGCGGTACTGATAATAGAATAATGCAACATATCAAAGAAAAATAAATAATCTGCAAAACTGCAGCATCCCACAAATTGAAATAAATTAAAAAAAGAAGGATGTTATTTCACGTGTGCATTTAAAGTACAACTTTTCAATGTACATAACAAAGTGCATATAAATGTAACAATTCAAATACAATCTGATCAACATAAGTTGGCTCCGCCCTCCCTCACGCATCTTTGGTTCATTGGTTGACACTGAGTGTCTGATTGACAGGAACAACAGGTGAGGCTTTTAGTCTGAGCAGACAGTCAGAACTAATGTGTGCGCTTGAGCATTTAGGCCTATATTATTTCATTACTTTTTTTCGTTATTTTTAAATCTTTTGATTATTCGTATCTTAATTTGTTTTTAAATATTTGTATAAATAGATTCTGACCTTCCAACGTTCACCTACAAGAGCCGACTCGTTCGCAAATGACCCATTACTATTTCAGATGTGGGTTTCTTGACACGAAGGACGAGTTGCCCACCTGTTTCTGCCCTCTACAATATTTGCAGAACATGATGTTGTTTTTGAACTCTAGCCATGGGAACATTTTGAGCCAATTTGCATTGAATCTATATGTTCTCCCTCCACCAGCTACAGTGGACGTTGAAGTGACAGCTGTGGTCACGGTAGCTTTGCTCTCAGCATCCCTAACGTTAGCCGATTCAGGTAAACCTTGTGAAGAGACTTCGTTAGTTGAACCTTGCGAATCCCCCTTGCGAAATTCCTCTTTCTCCTCATCTCTTTTTCACTTAAAATAAAATGCGATGTCGCCTATACCGCTACTTTTTTCAATTGTTCACCTTTCTCTCTCTGACTGGACCGCGTCATCACAGAAAACTCTGCTTGTGGAATGTGGGTTTTGTAATTTTTAAAGAAATATCTTAAAAAGGGGTGGGGGGGTTATAAATAAAAGGTATTAATATTATTAAAGTGATTATTACACCACAAAAGGCTGCTATTTAATTAAATTAAATTTTGTTTGTATGCTACAAACAGAGTGTGCAATGCTCATGATGGTGTTTTCCATGTTTGAGTCAAGGAGTTCTGAAAGGTATGATCTCTTTGAATCTTTATTTCAGCACAACACTAGCTCCAAACATTCACAAGCACTCACATTTGAAGTGTGCAGCACATGCAAACTAAAGAATTATCTAATTAAATTGCAGCTTTTGCAGTTAAATAATCTCACTAGGACATAACGTGATTTTAATTAGTGCACTGAATCTTTACGGTTGACATTCGTACGTCAGATGGCATCAGTTTTTGGAAGCAAAGCATTTTTATGAGCATGAGTACAAGTACATGTGCACGATATCTGAGCAGTATCAGTCTTGGGACATTCCTACTAATAGCTAAATACATGTGGACATTTACAGAAGGTTGACTACCTCTATTGATTTTTGGTTTACCGTCTGCTGCTCACCTGTGGTACGGTGTGCTAGGTTCATCAATCTTCATTAACCCATAGTCCTTATCTGCTGGATGATATGTAGCCAGAATATTCATTTCATCCCATTTCTGTGACTTCTTCCTGAAAGAATGAGTCCAAACACAGAGTGCTTAGCAAACAATTATAGATGAACTATTAGCCCTCATGCAAATATTACCACTGAGATCTGTTACATTTAACCAAGGACTTGTCCCCACTTTGAAACTTCATGGTGTACTTTAAAAAAACAGAAAGTGGTATACATGGTGAAATATGTTGACAGACATATGAGCAATTTTAATAAGACTGGGAAACACACTGAGAATTAACCAATGCATCTTCCATGTATAAGCAGTATTATAATAGAAGTAATAAATGGGTGGTTACGGTCCAGCACAGCTTATATAGCACAGCTGCTTACATTATTGCTGAACTGCAGTCTATACACCATAATCCCTCCAGAAATTATATATTTTTTTTACAGTCCCACTGTGACGGCTGAAATATGTTTTGACTGTATGGACCGTCAATAATTCACTGTGCTACAGCAAAGCTAAAATATGACCTCAATCAATCGATTTCAACCATTTCCATCAAAAATCAACACCCACTCAATGCAATGGCAAAGCCACTTTACAACACAGCATTTTATTAACCTTCAAGCAGTTTAAACTCAGACACCCTGACTCTACTAAAGTAAATGATCAAAGCTTTGGAGGTCTGAACCTGTTCTTTCTAGTGCTCTATAGTGTGATTAAAATCATGTCAGTGCATTTAGTGACATGAATCCACTAGACTGGACAACTAATGCTTCTGCAGGAGCAGTTAGATGTGCCAATCCACATGGAAGAACAGTTATACAACCAGTGTTTGGAAGAGGTGCTATGATTAAATCAACTGCAGAAATCCACTCAAACCTGATGCAGGATTTCAAACATGATGATATTTATATACAGCATTTCTAAACGCCAACGCAGAGCCAAAGACACTGTTGTTTTGACAAAGATGATTATTTTAAGGAAGATGGTGGGACGAAACCAGAGCAAAAACACTGAACAAAATTTAGGGCTGGATATGGATACAGATTTTCCATTATGATTCGATTATGATTTACAAGCTCTCAATTTGATTCTGATAAAATGTGATTTGATTGGGCTTCATTTGGGTAGGTTTCAGGTATAATGAAAATTCTTACTTGCATATGAAAACATCTGAAATGATACACACCTTAATCTCATGGGGGACAACCTTTCTCAGTTCTTACCTCTAGTTTTAATCAGATGGAATAATTTAAGAATTCTTCCAACATTATGGCCTTCTGTCAATTCATCACATGCTGATTTACATTTGTTTTGTTTGTTCTCGGCAGATACCATTAACAAATACTTTAACAGGTAGATAAAAGGCAGTTCTAGAGGTCGACCGATTAATCGGCCGATTTTTTGCATTTTTTACATAATCGGCATCGGCCAATATCCACGCATATCAAGCCGATTATTAGGCAGGCGCATCTGTGGGCACGTGGAACACGTGTTCGACGCACACTGCCCCTAGAGTCATTTTCCAGCAGAGTGAGCAGACCTCATCCAGTGCCTAAGGAAGGAGCTAAGTTCCTTGGAGAAAACAGTAAGGGTTAAATTTGTATAACATCTTCAGATTTAATTAAAAACTTTTGATATGTTACTGCCAACTTCAAGAAAAACGTGACAAACACGATAGTTGACATGACGTTCGGCTACTTTGGATATTGATAGCGTAGTTGAAGTTGCATTATCACAGCAGAAGGGTTGCTATCATGTCACAATAAGGAAGCAAGAATTTTGCAATTACAGACAGTGAATCTGAGACTTTTATTTGTTCTGTTTGTGTGTCTTATATTTGAGAGGGTTGTCACTCAATGCAGAGAAATAAGTAATAAAAATATACCAACGCAGTATAGGCTATTGAAGGACTGGCTTTGGTAAGCTCGGACGTTATCGGTTCTGCTGTCGGTACTGGAGAAATTAAGAAAATACATTCTTTATTGCTATAAAGAGAAAGTTATTTTATCTCGCCAGCCATTTCTATGTATAATAATATGAAACCATTTGTCTGTGATGCAATTTAGCGATTCGCAGTGAGAGCGAGAGAGAGAGAGAGAGAGAGAGAGAGAACTCGCTCACGCGGTGCCACAGCGAGCACAAAACGAGCCCTGCTTAATGAGTGACAGAACTAAACATTCAGAATAGCCTGGTTTAGATCTGTGATTATTAGTCTGATTTTATTTTAGATTTCGCCTTCCAAAGATTATAAAAAGAATATTTATACATAAGCCGCATTCTGTCTAGCACAACTTCCTTCCCTTCACAGCGGTGCACTGACATTTCTCCTAAAACTCAAACTTAACGTCAGAATCAGCACGATCGGTGATTGTTGTAAAATGCAGTCTAGCTACTGTTGCTAAATTGCGGGACGCGTTTAATAATAAAAAGAGCGCAAAAGATACCGTTCCCAAGGCGGCGCGCGCTCCGAAACACACCGCAAAGAGACAAGCAAACTATAGGCTACTTTGGGTTTCATGTGCGTGTCTAAACGATCAAATATACACAAAAATATGTCAAAACGACCGGCTTGGAGAGTCACTTAAACACAGTTTATGTCTTAAAGGTGGGGTACGTGATTTGCAAAACGGCCGGCAGATTTTGAAAATACACAACTCTAAGGTCCTACCTTCTCTCCTCCAACGCTGGCCCTGACTCCACCCGTTCGAAAAACATGGACGCGCAATCATGCACGAGCGAAAACTCAGATGCGCAGTGTTCTAGCAGTGTTCTAGACTCACTAGTCAAACAGTGCATTCACCTGTCAGACAATTTTTCAGAGCAAATTGTTGACACAGCAGGAGGAGGGGGTCGCATACCACTCTTGAAAGGTGTAGAGCTGATTTTCTCATAACTGTAAAAAAAAAAAGAACATCGCCAGCCCTGGCGTCTGTACAGCGGTCTTCTATTCAAAACAGGATTCATAGAAATGTGGAACAACCCCACTAGCACTATAAAAGCTCTATTCTCCATACATAAATACAATCGCTTCCTGTTACTGGGTCACGAGCTTTGAGTATGCGCACTGAACAGGACACGCAGCGCCAGGGTGGTGGGGGAGGGGGCATGGTACGACCGTTTGATTGACACATTTTCTGTCCAATGATTCTAGATGGTCTTGAAAATGATTGGCTGGAGTTTTTCGAGTCCTGCCCATTCCACAGATGATTAAATTGCTTAATTTTCATTTCAGTGCTTCTAATTTACAGCCAGTAAGTGGGTTAGGAATAGGATTTCAAGTTATTTTGAAAAAATGGTCAAAAAAGAAAATCACATACCCCACCTTTAAATGGACGTAGTTATGGAAATAGTTGGGGAGAAAATATGCTGCATTAGGAGACTATTAGATCTGAACTCGGTCTTAAAGGGGAAGCTGTCTATTAAACATGTGACGATTGAGACATTACTAAGAATCAAACAACAAAAGGCAAAGAGAAAATCACTTACAGCTCTTGAATGAATAACTTCTGCATTAATAAGCATTAATCTATCTATGATAAACTATGCAGTGTTATTTTACAATTGATTACTTTATTAGATTTCTTTTTAGACCACACCTGAACAGTAATGTTAGTAGACCTTCCTGAAATTAAATCACTGTGCCTATATAACGTTTATATTTGTGTAATATATATATATATATATATATATATATATATATATATATATATATATATATATATATAAATAACAAAAAGAACCGTTAAGAATACCGTTAAAGTACCGGATCGATAAACAGTATCGGTAAGATTGTAATACCATTAAAACCTTAACGATACCATCCCTAGTTATGCCTGTGCTTCTCTTGGATGCTCTGAATATTGGATTACGTATCTGGATTGCCCCTTAATTAAAGCTGCAATTGAATCTCTACCTTCCTGTCTCGGAGCAGTTCGTAACACCTGCTTTGTTTATTTAATATATTTGTTATACATTATTTATACAATATGTTTTTACATTATACATTTCTAATTTTAAGTGTACAAGTGCAGATTGGTCAAGTGTTCAATAAATGTATTTGTTGAGAAATGTTGTCTCTCTTAAGTAATTATTTGTGTCACATTTTATCTTTCAAACAAAAGGTTCAAATAAGAGGTTAAAAACAAGCACATATCGGCCAAAATAAATCGGCAGCATTAATCGGCCATCGGCCGACCCGGATTTCAAAAGATCGGCATCAAAAAAAAACAATATCGGTCGACCTCTAGGCAGTTCACCAAAAAATTAAACTGGTCATCAACAGTCATCATACAAGTCTGTCTGAATTTCTCAGGAAATGTTTATACTTCTGCATCAAACCCCTGCTATAGGCTTCACGTAGTGGACAACGTGGTGATTTGCATTTATATTTCTGCTTTTTGTGTGTTGTGTCGTTCTGCGAGTAAACAGCCAAGTGCTAGTATGTTGAGAAATTGCCTTTATTCCTGAAATAATTATAGATTTCATAAATAAACAAAAGCGATGCAATTTGTGGATTCAAAAGTATTTCTTAAATTATTGTAGCAATAAAAACTAGTTCAAAGTATGTGTTTGCTAGTTCATACTGAGATGAAAGTTTTTTTTTTTTTTTTTTATCCCACTAAAATCATGTTAACATTAGGCAAGATGCAAGAAACATTTTCACAATTTTTTTTTAAATGTGATTACATTATCAAATGTAATCACATATTCATATCTGAATCAAGGTACTGATTATCATTGTGCCATGTCTGCCAAACATATTGAGTGGTCCAAACATCATCTGCAGCCTGAAACTGAACATTTGATAGGAAGCTATAGAATGCTCCCCAAGTAGGGAATGACTTAACCTCCAGTGTGCGGTCTATCTGCACTGGTCTCAGAACAGTTTGAAATGCACCTTATTTTCATCCTAACTCCATATAATGCCTCTGAAAGCAACATTTTTCATCTTTTGGATGAACCCTTAATTCTCAATTAGGGGTGTTGAAAATAATCGTTTCTATGATGCATCACGATGCTGATGTGGACGATTCTTCATTGAAGCAGTAATAGACCATAATCGATTTTAGCCTACTGATGTTTCTCTGACGTCATTCATTGCATACGTGCTTGTCACGCTAGCGTAAAATGGTGGGAGGAAGGAAACACAAAAGTAATAAAAAAATGCACAAACTATTTAAAAAGCTTACGTCTGGGCATATTTCGACTTTTATGAACAAACTGGTAAGCACGAACTGGATAAGACACACAGTGTGTGTAAAGCCTGTCACACACACGAATAAAACATTTAGGGAATACCACTAACTTAAGAAACAATATTAGCCGTTTTCACCCTGAGATGCCATCGCCTGCCAGTGCCAAGGCGAACCCAGCTCAGCCAAAAATATATCAAACGATATCAACTTTGCTGCCCAACTCTGAGAAAGGGAAGATTTAAGTACAGTACTTGACACTTTCATGCGCTTTTAGTATTTACTCGTTCTAAATGATCCTTTTGTCTGCTGTGTTCAGACTTAAGTTTTGTTTGATATGTGCTACATTCAGGAAGTGTACTTTCTTGCAGCAGATAAAATAAAAAGGGAGTTCATATATCTGACTGCTTGTATTCATTGACGAAAATGTAGCCATGTGCAGTAATATTGAAAATTGAGGATGCAATGCATCGTGATATGGAATCGAAAGCATGATAATCGTAATCGAATCATGAGACCAGTGAAGATTCACACCCCTATTCTCAATGTGAAAATGCATAGTAAATATATAGTAATGCAATTACGACCCATATTGTACAGTGATAACAAAATAAAATATAACAAAATGCATATTAAAATGAAGTCAAATGACCCACAGATGTGTTAATGTTGAAAGTTATTCAAAATAACTAACATACTTTAACTTTTGAGAGAATGCGGTGAAGGGTGAGGGTCGAAATCCCTTGTCTCTTCAGATATATCAATACATATATATATCCTTTTATATCAATATCTATCTATATTCTGTTGCTTAACTTCTTTAATAAAATGATGAATTAACTATATGCATGATAACATAATCAATTCTATTTTCTTATGCATAACTGAAATATACTTTGAATCATATGTGTGTTGGAATGTTAACTAGTGTCTTTTAAGGAACATTCCAGAGTCTCTCTCTCTCTGTCCTGCCCGTAGTCTGAAGGTCCTTTGGGGATAAGCTTAGCTGTGATGAGAGGGGGCAGGGAGAATGTTAAACATATGTTCTGTGTTTGATCATTACTTTTCTATGATTAAGTATATGGTTTAAAGTCCTATGTAAGAATACCTGAATAGTAGAAGTGTGATTTTCTCTTATTATTTCTTTAGGGAAGAAATGTATGTTATTTCAACCCTCTCCTCTGCCCGAGGAGTAAATATTTTATCTCTCTGTTTTGGTTCAAATGGCCTGATAATGTGTGCTCTGGCTGACTTGTGCCCAGAGAAGAACTGTCGTTCGTCAGTGTTTTGTGTGTGCGTTTGACCTTCTACCTAGGTTTTGCACCCAGGGATGCACACCAGGCCGACTCGAAGACGCCCCGCGACCATCTGCGTGGTCACTTCAGATGTAAATCTCAGGCGTGGACTACAAGTGCGCTGATTAATGTTGATAGGCCATTTAACTATCTATATGTTGTGACTTTATGTTCTTTTAGCCAATCAGGAGTAAAATAATGGAATGTATGTCCTTGCAAATGGTATAATTGATGTAAGATTTTGTGTAAGGTAGGAGTTGGCTTTCGATCTCCTCGTGAGGCTTTGCCGCTGGCTCTACCAATTTCACTGCAAACTATTCTTCAGTAAATTTTGATTCTTTAATTGAATTTCTCGACTCCTGGTTTTCTTTCTCCATATCTGGTCCGGGTCACAACTGTTATACCCCTAACAGCGGTCGCAGGTTCCACATATGTTGTTGTCATGTTTATAGTATGCACAAGATTAATAATTACATTTATAATATATGCACTGTTTTTATCTAGTTGCTAAGCCATAGCGTATTTGTTACAAGCCATGTGTGAGTCTAGAGAGAAAGTTATAACTGAAAATATTTTCATGCTATTCAGAGAACATGTCAGCACTGAAAATGGACACAACTGGCATTAACCTGTAATGCTTTAAATGTTTTAATACTTAGATTAGTGTCTAAAAATGTAAGTGCATGATAAATATTGGGATACTATTTAATATATTTGGCAACATTCCAGCTCCATGGCTTTGTCATTTCCTAATATCATTGATCATTGTCTGTCAATGACAGCTGCAGTCGGCATAAAGATTTGTTATTCAGATGTTATCAATATCTAAATAGATCGTCCAGCCCTCATGAACATATATAGTTTATGCCTTGTGGCCATACTTTTGAAGCAGTGTGTATTTTAAAGTGCATTACTGTCACCTCTATTATTAATAAACAAGGTGTTTGTGGTAATCAACATTATGCCACAAACACTGCTGATTGAGCTTATCTTGTATTGAACCGCGGATCAATACTTTACGGCTCCGTTACCTTTGTCATTGCACAGCAAAATTGCATGGGGGAAATAGTCATCTCAGTTTATTTTCACTGTTTAGGGTAGTGTTGTCAAAAATACCAAGTCGGTAGTCAAACCAAAAATTATTTACGATACCAGAATTTCTGGAGGTACCGGGGTATCGAGTACCTGGTCTACCCAGTACCCATACAGAGTCGGGAACTTTCGAACGCTCACACCAAGAAAAAAGATGACGACAAGCAAAGCTGCTGCTGCAGAGTCTCAACTGAATCTTGTCGAAAAAAAAGTGGAAAAAGCCAGGTTTGGAAATTCATAGGTTAGGGAAACATCATAGAGCAGCAAAAACCTATTTGTTAACGCTGCTTTCGCAATTTTCTGACGAGAGGAGGAAACACATCAAACTTAATAAAGCACATGAAAGACAGTCACCCGAATTTATTCAAGCAACTAAAGCATATTATCTTTTGCATTAGGGCTGAAACGTTTAGTCGACATTATCGACATCGGCGAAAATACAAAATTGACGAGTAAAATGTTCGTTGTTGAATAGTCGTTTGATCTCATTTAACGTAACATGAAATCACAATAAACTGTAACAATGACGCGCGAGAGCACAAGTTCACAAGTTCACGCCTGATGGAGGAAGAATTACACAGATCAGTCCAGATGCACTCGAAACTTTCACAGTTGATTTTATGTAGATCCCAAAGTATTAGGGAATTATGAAAAAAAAAAGTACATTCAGAAGCATGTACCATTGTGGAATAAGCAGAGGCGGAGCTCTTTAAAGGAAACATGGGGGCGTTACATCTTAAATGCAGTAAAATGTAATGTGTTATAGCTTTATTAAAGTTCAAATAATACAGAAGCAGCTCATGTTAATCACTATAAACTCAGAAACTGGCATTTCTCTGTGTGGTCGGTGCCTCTTCAATGAGTTGTGCGAATGTCCCGAACTGAGGGGGAGAGATTGAAACTGTACCAGGCTGAGAGAGACTCTGCCTCGGGGACATCATCCCTCGAGCAAGCACATCCCTTGATCGCGGATGCTTCATGCAGCTAGATTAGAACTTATTTAATCATAATATGTATGTGTATATATATATATATATATATATATATATATATATATATATATATATATATATATATATATGTGTGTGTGTGTATATATATATATATATATATATATATATATATATATATATATATATATATATATATGTGTGTGTGTATATATATATATATATATATGTGTGTATATATATATATTTATTATATATATCCATCCACATGCATTTCTTATCATGAAGAAAAATTGCAAAATGCAGCTTTATTAATAAGAGAGCACTTTGCACATTAGTTTGGAAATCGTTTTTTATTCATTTTATTGTATGCTTGTTTATTTAGGATTTGATTTTTAGTACTTGGTAAACATTTAAATTAAAAGTTGAAGCAAATCTTATATAAGTGTTCAAAAATACTTTAAGCATACATTGTACGGTTTTGTTATCATTAAAAAAATTATACATTTAAATTAAAGTGTTGCTCAATGGCATATTTCTGTTCTTAGTTCTGCTGCTAATGTTTTGTAGACTTTGTTAATAAAAGAGTGTTGTTTAGTAACCCGTTTTTGTGTTTTGCTATGGTACCGAAAATGGTATCGAGTACCGTGAAATTTCACTGGTATTGGTACCGACTACTGAAATTTTGGTACCGTGACAACACTAGTTTAGGGTGTACAATTTTGGTCTTGCTACCCAGTAAACACATAAAATCACCCTTCTGTGAGTAAACCCCAATGGTTTTAATGTGTCAATTTTAAGCGCTGCTTGTGTCGAGAGCTTGACGCAAGTAAAAATCAAAAAAAAGACTTAAGGTGTTTATGACATAAAGCTTTGACCTGTTTTTTTTTTTTTTTTTAAAGAAAATAGACATTGTTTGCTGTTTGATGAAATTAATAATATAATACACTGAACAATGCTGTATTTTTCAATGGTTAAGCTCATTGTTGAATAGACTTTTTTTAAAGCAAGGACAAATTTGGTATCACTGCAGTCGGATCACTGTCTCAAAGGACAAGAATTCAGTTATAAATGCCCATTCTTTCAGTGTGTCCTATTTTTCTAAGGGTAGAAGAATTGGATTCAAGAACAATGTCTTCTGGGAAAGAAAAGAGGTGGTGGCACATGACAAGCCAAAAGAGAACACCTACATACATTCAACACATCCCATACTGACAAACACAACCAGGGGGTTCAGTACAATTTTGGGTCGACCTAAAGGTACCAAAAAAAAATCAATAATGGGGCTAAATATCAGTAAAAGCCTGGCAACTTAGCAAACAAGGAAATTAGATATTTTGGTTCCATCCTTTATAGGAGACAACATCTTTGACCTCTAGAAGAGAAAATACATCAGAGATACATCCACAACTCCTGAAAGCGTCTAACTGGATGAATGAATGTCAAAATAAATAAGATAATTTTTTACA